>NC_054489.1:19195999-19496415 GCF_017639515.1 Carcharodon carcharias
GACGGAAAGAGGCTCCACACTTCTAAAAATAATTTTCAGTTCCAGAAAGGTGTTTGGCAGTAATTAAGACTTATCTATTAAAAGTTTACTTGGATTAGTTCTTTTTATTTCATTCACGGGATGTCGGGTGTTGCTGGCTGGGCCGGCATTTATTGCCTATTCCTAGTTGCCCTTGAGAAGGTGGTGGTGAGCTGCCTTCTTGAACTGCTGCAGTCCATGTGGTGTAGGTACACCCACAGTGCTGTTAGGGAGAGAGTTCCAGGATTTTAACCCAGCAACAGTGAAAGAACAGTAATATATTTCCAAGTCAGGATGATGTGTGATGTAGATGGGGAGTGGGGGTGGGGGTGGTGTTGGGGATCTTTTTTCATGCATCTGGTGTCCTTGTCCTTCTAGATGATAGAGGTTGCAGGTTTAGAAGGTGCTGACGAAGGAAACTTGGTAAGTTGCTGCAGTGCATCTTATAGATGGTACATACTGCTGCCACTGTGCATTGGTGGTGGAAGGAGTAAATGTTCATGGTGGTGATTGAGGCGCCAATCAAGCAGGCTGCTTTGTCCTGGATGGCACGAGCTTCTTGAGTATTGTTGGAGCTGCACTCATTCAGACAAGTGGAAAATATTCCATCACCCTCCTGACTAAGGTGTTGGACAGGCTTTGAGGAGTCAGGGGGTAAGTTACTCACCGCAGAATTTCCAGCCTCTGACCTAATATTGTAGCCACAAGATTTATATGGCTGGTTCACTTAAGTTTCTGGTCAATGGTAACCTCCTGGATGTTGATGGACAGACCTCTGTTGAGTTTAGTGGATATTCATCATGTAAGTACAGCAACTTCATGCCATTCCATGAATGTGAATTCTGACTCTCTCAGCAAGTTACCCTTACAGTGGAGCAGGGCAATTCAGACAGAAAATTCCTGATTTCCCTAACTGTGTGCATGTTCACCAGAACTTGCTGTCCAATTTACTCTTTAATAGTCATGAGCACTGATAGCTAATTGGCAAATAGGTTGGCTTGCCAAGTTTCTTCTATTGCTCTTTATTATACACTTGGTGCAACATTGAAGAGTGTACTTTGCCAAATGTTCATCAGTCTAAGTGTGCAGACTATATGCTACCATATCAAGATACTGATGGTTTCACTCCATAAATGTGACAAGTAACAAGAATCAAATAGTATTTTTGTACAAGTTCTTTAAGCTGCATGTTCTATATCACTAGACTTGATGGTGATGTCAGGCATAGAACTTAGCTACAAGTTCAAAGAGAGGTAGGTTTTCTACATTTAAAAAAAAACTAGCGAATCTTTTCATTGTTATTCTTGGTTGCTGTTGCCATTCCAGTTGAACTACACAAAGTGTTAAATATGAATGCAGTATTCTGTTGGGGATTTAGATGAGGAAGAGGAATTGGCAAGGAACAAAATGAATGCTGAGACACCAGAATTGTTTTATCTGAAGCCCAAACTATCCCAGGATCTGCGTTCATAGACTCCTGCACATGTAAGAGGAGTTCACAAGACAGGTTGTCACAGAGCAGTACCAGCAGCAGCCAACATCTGGAACAGGGACGGCTATTTGTCCAGAAGTGAAGGTATTCACAACATGAAGCTTTGGATCCATCCAAGCCATCCCAGGGACAGTTGACACATTAGTTTGACATGCAATACCACAAGAAAATGACAAACACTATATACTTGCGAGGAGGCAATGGTGTAGTGGTATTATCACTGGACTAGTAATCCAGGGTAATGCTCTGGGGACCAGGTTTCAAATCCCACCTTGGCAGATGGTGGAATTTGAATTTAATAAAAATCTGGAATTAAAAGTTTAACGATGATCATGGAACCATTGTCAATTTATGTAAAACCCCATCTGGTTCACTAATGACTTCAGGGAAGGAAATCTGTCATCCTTACCTGGTCCTACATGTGACTCCTGGCTCTTAAATGCCCTCTGAGCAAGGGGCATCAATTTGGGATGGGCAATAAATGCTGCCCTAGCCAGTGACACCCACATCCAATGAATAAAAAAAAACACAGCATCTTCGTAATGTTTCCTGTGGACAAATGGCCTCAGCTAGAAAGAATACAGAGCATTCGCTGAGTTACAGGGTCTTGTACACAGAAAGCATCAAAGATGGTACCCATGAGGCCTCACATATCAAACCCATGCCCTGAACACAAAGAGCTTGCACTCAGTTATGACCCAGGTGGATATCTCACCGCTGAAACATCACTATTACTTTCAATGGTCATTATCCAGGAAGCAGTAATGATGCCTTCATGCCCATTGTGCCTGGATTTTTTTCTTCAATAAAAAAAGGACTATCCTTTGCATCTATGGCAACTGGTTGCACTGAGAAATGCCCAACAACAGAGTATCTCCTTGATCTGGATGCCTTACTATGTCTTAGCTATTTCTCAATTGCTGCCAATTTTTAAAAAAATTGTGTGGTGCAATTTGGCACAATAAAAGATGTAAAAGAGGGCAACAGTTTTGCCCGATAAATGGTACCTCACAAATGTGGTAAAAATTCCCAACTTAGTTCTCTGCTGTTTTCTTCTCCCTTGTGTAGTTCAAAAGTTACTACCAATTCAGAGCTGATCCTTACCACTGAAGTGAATAAGGACAATCTAGCAACATATGAGGCTGTATTTGAGTTATGCAACTGGTGCAATCAATCACATGAAATCGTCACATCATTGCTTATGTGTGCACTAACCCAAACAAAACATTAATTAAAGCTATGGAAAAGCATAATGTATGGGAGTTGGATGGAGAAACCTGATCACAATAGTGCTGGAGAACTGAATTAACAAATATAATCACTGAAGTCAACAGAGTGAGGAAGCTGAATTAGTATATTCTCTTACTAAAGCTGACTGTGAGGGAGCTGAATTAATAGACATGTTCCATAATTTTGCAGCATGAAGAAGCTGAATAAAGACAGCAGTTAGTAGTGATAGAGTTAGAATTGTAGCGTTTGCAGACTTTGGTGAATTACATAAGAAATAGGAGCAGGAGTGGGTCATGTGGCCCCTCGAGCTTCCTCCGTCACTCATTAAGATCATGGTCAAACTTCAATATGGCAGACTTTTAGCTATGTTTTCAACCCAGATTATTCTTGACCCTTCAAGGAACTTGGGCTGTCTGAAACTCTCCTGCCTAGTTGTTCAATGAAGAATGCAAGAGAGTATGCCAGGAGCAGCACCTGGCATACCTAAAATGATGTGTCAACCTGGTGAAGCTACAACACAGGTCTACCTGCACATCAAGCAGTGGAAGCAGCAGATGACAGACAGAGGTAAGCAATCCCGCAACCAAAGGATCAGATCTGAGCTCTGCAGTCCTGCCACATCCAGTCATGAATGGCAGTAGACAATTAAACGACGAACGAGGAGGAGGAGGAGGCTCTACAAATATCCCCATCCTCAATGGTGGGGGAGCCCAGCACATCAGTGCAAAAGACAAGGCTGAAGATTTGCAACCATCTTCAGCCAGAAGTGCCGAGTGGATGATCCATCTCGGTCCCCTCCTGAGGTCCTCTGCATCACAGGTGCCAGTCTTCAGCCAATTCAATTTACTGCATATGATACCAAGAAATGGCTGAAGACACTGGATATTGCCCTGACAATATTCCAGCAATAGCACTGAAGACTCGTGTCCAGAACTAGTTGTACCCCTAGCCAAGCTGTTCCAGTAGGGCTACAAAACTGGCAACTACCTGACAATGTGGAAAATTGCCCATGTATGTCCTGTCCACAAAAGGCAGGACATATCCAACCCAGCCAATTACTGCCCCATCAGTCTCCTCTCTATCATCAGCAAAGTGATAGAAAGTGTCTTCAACAGTGCTATCAAGTGGCAGTAAATATAGCAATAACCTGCTCATTGATGCTCAGTTTGGGTTAGGCCAGGGCCACTTAGCTCCTGACCTCAATACAGTCTTCAGCCAAACATGGACAAAAGAGCTGAACTCCAGAAGTGAGGTGAGAGTGACTGTCCTTGACATCAAGGCAGCATTTGACCGAATGTGGCATCAAGGAGCCCTAACAAAACTTGAGTCAATAGGAATCAAGGGGAAACTCTCTGCTGGTTGCAGTCACACCCAGCACAAAGGAAGATGGTTGTGTTGCTGGAGGTCAATCATCTCATTTCTGGGATATCGCTGCAGAGGTTCCTCAGGGTACTTTGCTAGGCGCAACTATATTCAGCTGTTTCAATGACCTTCCCTCCACCATAAGGTCAGAATTGGCATGTTTGCTGATGTTTGCACAATGTTTTGCACTATTCTCAGATACTGAAGCAGTCCATGTCCATATCCAGTAGGGCCTGGGCAACATCCAGGCTTGGACTGATAAATGGCAAGTAACATAAGTGCCAGGCAATGATCATCTCCAACATGAGTGAATCTAACCATCACTCCTTGACATTCAATAACATTACCATCTCTGAATTCTCCTGTATCAACATCCTGGGGGTTATCTTTGACCAGAAACTGAACTGGACCAGCCATATACATACCATGGCTACAAGAGCAGGTCAGAGGTTAGGAACTCTCCAGACAGTAACTCACCTCCTGACTCCCTAAACCCTGTCCACCATCTTCAAGGCACAAGTTAGGAATGTGCTGGAATACCGTCCACTTGTGTGGTTGAGTGCAGCTCCAACAACACTCAGGAAGCTTGACATCATCCAGGACAAAACAACCTGCTTGATTGGCACCCCATTCACTACCTTAAATATTCAACCCCTCCACCACGGATGCACAGCGGCAGCAGTGTGTACTGTCTACAAAATGCATTGCAGCAACTCTCCAAGGCTCCTTCAGTAGCACCATTCAAACCCTTGGCCTCTAACACCTAGAAAGACAAGGGCAGCAGGCGCATGAAAACACCACCACCTGCAGGTTCCCCTCCAAGCCACATACCATCCTGACTTGGAACTATATCACCGTTCTTTCACTGTCGCAGGGTCAAAATCCTGGAACTCCCTCCCTAACAGCACTGTGGGTGTACCTACACTATATGGACTGCAGCGGTTCAAGAAGGCAACTCACCACCACCTTCTCAAGGGCAATTAGGCATTTGCAATAAGTGCTGGCCTAGCCAATGATGCCCACATCCCCTGAATGAAAAAAAGCAGAGCGCCAAATTATGGAATATTTTTATTCCTATTTAAAATTAACAGTGACATTTCATAAAATGTAATAAAGATTGGAGGTAGGCTAAAGTAATCCAAATTTAACTAGATTGTGTGCAAATGATCTCTTACAACACCACCTGCGGGAGGTAAATATTGAATGCAAACTCTGTTTCCACAGCATAACTATTCTGTGATTCTGTGATTTGTAATTAAAGGGATCTAAATTCTCCATGATGAAGTATTTGCTTTCATTACAAGACTGGCACCAGTCTGCTCACAGCACCTTCTGCTTACTGGGCTGTATGGCATAATATTTTTGCAAATATATGTGGGTAAATCACGCACAATTAAATCCAGCATGTAAATCACACCTTGATGTGTGTTTTCATATCCTCCAAAAATGTATATTTAATGGGCTTCAAATTAGGTGTACTCACTCAGGGGTGTGCAGCTCACCCAAATTTCCTCTATTCATTATGCCGGAGCAGTCCAATATACCAAGGTGCAGAAGCAGGAAAATCTACCCAATGAGATTAAATAATTGGGAGTAATTTGAGACTCAGGCATGGGGGGATTCTATATTGGATTTTATGGCCATCTGTGTGAATATTTCCTCTGTTTCCTGTGTGTTTGTTACATTAAACATAGTGGAAACTTTCTTGAGATTTTTACTTCCAGCAATGACATTATGCCACATTTCAATCATTGGCAATAAAGTTTACATTTATAAAGTGGCTTATTGAGTCAAAATACGGACGGGCCGTCCCAACCATGATTCCATTTGGTCTGTTCTTGTATGGTATTTGTTGAAGAGTGGGTGAATGTTGACGAGGACATTGGGAGAACTCCCTCATATTATTGGATGAAAACATCCAAACTAATACCTGCTCATAACAACCGTACCCTTTAAAATCTTCTCCATGATCAAGCGTTGAATTGTGCTTGTGCTGAAATCTTTACTGATGCTGGGTTCAGTACTTAATGAATCACAATGTGTGCCTTCCACTTCCTAACAATCTGCTCTATCCTTTGGATGTGATTTCTGCAGAAAAATTGATGTCAACTCAATGGAAAATTTCAAATTACACTGATTTGTCTTTTTCAAAAATAGCGCTCGCTGTGTGAGCATCACAATCAATTTGGTTTGCTTCTTTTTAATTTCAGGCTGCTTTTCACAAATGGCTTGCAAAAGCATTTTTTGAAATAAAGAGAGATGTTGCCAAAGCTCTTTGTCTTGCACTCATCAGGACAAATGCTAGAATGCCAAATTTCAAATGATCACAACAATTTGTACTACAGGAGAAAAGAGTGCTGATTGGTTGGCAAGTTGACTCTGATTGGTTGAGGTATTGCCATGGGGAAAGCAACAGGGAACTTTAGGCTCCCCATGCTTCCAGATAATTCAAAAACGGCATAAGGCTTGAACCTATTCCTTTTGTTTGCAGAAAGCAGATCCCTGCATATGAATGTATGTCAATTCTAGCAAACATAAACGAGCCATGTTACAAGCTCGACTGAACACCTTTTCTGACTACAGGACGTTGCAAAGCACTTTACAGCCAATGAAGTACTTCTGAAGTGTAATGTACTGTGTAGTTTACCAAGTGTAGTGTACTATTGTAATATACAGCAGTTAGTTTACACATGACAAACTCTCACAAACGGCAACATGATAATGACCAGATAATCTGTTTTTAGTGACATAGGTTGAGTGATAACTATTGGCCAGGACACTGGGGATAACTTTCTGGCTCTTCTTTGAGATGCCATGGGACGTTTTACAACCATCTAACAGGGCAGACAATCCTGTTAACATCTCATCCAAAAGCAACATCTCCTAGAGCTCAGCGTCAACCTAAACTTTTGTGGTCAAGGTTCTGAGGTGGAACTTAGGACAAAATTTTACTGACCCATACCTGCAGGTTTGAAGGTTGGCCGGGCCTCATAAAACACAGCATGTGGCCTTCCCGTCACCTACACCAAAGACAAATGTAGGTCCCTTACAGTCTGAAATGGGAGAATTTATAATAGAAAACAAGGTAATGGCAGAGTAATTAAACAACTACTTTTGCTCTGTCTTCATGGAGGAAGAAACAAATAACTTTCCAGAAATACTAGGGAACCAAGGGTCTAGTGAGAAGGAGGAATTGAAGGAAATTAATATTACTAAAACAATAGTGCTGGAGAAATTAATGGGACTGAAAACTGATAAATCCCCAAGGCCCAGTAATCTATATCCCGGAGTACTACAGGAGGTGGTCATGGAAATAGTGGATGTGTTGGTTATCAACTTCCAAAATTCTGTAGATTCTGAAACAGTCCCGGTAGATTGGAGGGTGAAAAATGTAACCCCACTATTTAAAAAAGGAAGGAGGGAGAAAACAGCGAATTACAGACCGGTTAGCCTAACATCAGTAGTAGGGAAAATGCTAGAGTCTATTATAAAGGATATGATAACAGGACACTTAGAAAATATCAATGGGATTAGACAAAGTCAACACTGATTTATGAAAGGGAAATCATGTTTGACAAACCTACTGGAGTTTTTTTTGAGGACATAACTAGCAGAATAGATAAGAGAGAACCAGTGGATGTGGTATTTTTGGATTTTCAGGAAGCTTTTGATAAAGTCCCACATACGAGGTTAGTGTTAAAATTAAAGTACATGGGATTGGGGGTAATATATTGGCATGGATTGAGAATTAGTTAGCAGATAGAAACAGAGAGTAGGAATAAATGGGTCCTTTTTGGAACAGCAGGCAGTGACTTGTGGGGTACCGCAGGGATCAGCGCTTGGGCCCCAGCGATTCACAATATATATCAATGATTTGGATGAGGGAACCAAATGTAATATTTCCAAGTTTGCTGACGATGTGAAACTTTGTGAGAATGTGAGTGATGAGGAGGGTGTTAAGGGGCTTCAAGGTGATTTAAACAGATTGAGCGAATGGGTAAATACTTGGCAGATGCAGCATAACGTGGCAAGGAAAATGTCAGAGTATTATTTAAATGGTGATAGATTGGGTTTTTTGGATTTCCAGCATCCGCAGTTTTTTTGTTTTTATAGATTGGGAAATATTGATATACAAAGGGACCCGGGTATCCTTGTACACCAATAACTGAAAGCAAGCATGTAGATGCAGCAAGCAGTTAAGAAGGCAAATGGTATGTTGACCTTCATTGTGAGAGGACTTGAGTACAGGAGCAAGGATGTCTTAGTGCAGCTGTACAGGACCTTGGTGAGGCCATACCTGGGGCAGTATTTTGCCCTTGTCGGGCGGGCTTGACAGGGGTGGGCAAAGGCGGTCAGAAAGCCGACTGCTGCCCATGATCAGGGCTGGACCGTGATTTCACGCTAGTGGGCCAGTTAAGGCCCACCCAACGTGAAACGTGAGTGGCAGCGCTCAGTGCCGCCTGTGCGGGTGGAGGAGGAGGTCTAGTGCACACTTGAAAATCTCCAAGGGACAGAGCTGTCTCAGGGCAATTAACAGTTTTCCAAAAAATAATAAAGATTTAAAAAATGTCATAACACATGTCCCCTCATGTAACTCTGTCACAAGAGCAGGGACATGTTATAAATGAAATGTAAAAGGTTTTATTTTATTTTTATTTGCTGTTGGAAACCTTATCCCGTTAGACGGGCAGCAAAAATTTTAAGTTAATTACCTTTTTGCTGGCCTTAATAGGCTTTTTGATTGCCAGCGGGCACCCTGCCGATTCCTGTGTGCCCACCAACTGAAATATCCCGTGACTGCTCGTTGACGTTAGGGTGCTCGCCCAACGTCAATGCGCGTCATTTTAGGCTCAAGCAGGTCAGGCACTCGCCTGCCCGCCCAGGTAAAGATTCTGCTCCTGGAGTATTGTGTGCAGTTTTGGTCTCCTTACCTAAAAACAGATATACTTGCCATAGAGAGAGTGCAGCAAAGGTTCACCAGACTGATTCGTAGGATGCCAGCATTGTTGTATGATGAGAGATTGGGCCGACTAGGCCTAAATTCACTGGAGTTTAAAAGATTGGGAGGAGATCTCATTGAAACATAGAAAATTCTGACAGGGTTGGACAGACTGGATACAGGGTTATTTCCTCTGGCTGTGGGGCCTAGAACAATGGGTCACCAGGATAGAGGATAGACCATTTAGGACTGAGATGAGGAGAAACATCTTCACTCAGAGGCTGGTGAATCTATGGAATTCTCTACCACAGAAGGTTGTGGAGGCCAAGTCACTGAATATATTTAAGAAAGAAATAGATAGGTTTCTGGACTCTAAAGGCGTCAAGTGGTTTGGGGAGAGCGCAGGAGTCCGTTGTTAAGATAAAGGATCAGCCATGATCATGTTGAATGGTGGAACAGGCTCGAAGGGCCGAAGGACCTACTCCTGCTCCTAGTTTCTACGTTTCTACTCACCCACCCACCCTAACCTGTCTTCCATTTTATGGAGGTAGTGAGGCATTGGGTGGCCCACCCACCCTTGGGCCTATTGAGATCCTTATGTGGCCAACCGATGGTCACTTAAGTACTTAATCTGTCCCCGCTGCTATATTACACAGGGCAGGGGCCCACATCAGATAAGTAGCCTGGCAGCTTTCATTGCATGGGCTGGTGTCAGGTAAGAGGCAGGGATCTCCTTCGGGGATCCCCTATGCCCATCGGAGGCACTTGCCACCGACCCCCCCCCCCCCGCTTCTCTAATCCTCCCTCACTGTTTCTCAAAACTGGCCCCTGCCTCTCACCCTCTCTCCCTCTCCCCCCCCTCTCTGGGGTCTGCCAGTCAGGTCCCATTGATACTGGACACACCTTCAATCTGGCCTCCATACCCTCCTCTTCTTGAGGGACTGCCCGTAATCCCAGCAGTGGCCACTTCTTGAACTGGATGCTGCTGGGATGACAGAGCTGCTGGCCAAACAGATTGTCTGGCAGCTCTCTAAGGCAGGACTTCCTCACCATGGAGTGTTAAATGGCTGTGGGGCAACCAGGATTGGCGGGGATTCCCTGTCGACTCTTCAGAAACCCTGCCAGCCGAAAAATGCTGCCTTGAAATCACAATCTCTGACTCAAGAGTATGAGGGTTATCAACTGAAAGCAACTTAATTTCTGATGGATTGGAGTGAATGGATTATAAACATGCAAAATATATTAAAAATCTTGTATATAACAACCAAAAATCATATTTCATCAATTTGAATCTGTGCCCCTTAAACTACTTTCATGGCACACCCTGAAAGTAAGGTTCCTTATTTGTTTCTTATTCATCTTCATTAGGTTCTCCTCTCAGTAACTCCTTTTCCATTCATAAGACCTGAGGCTTCTTCAGTATTTCCCATAACTCTAACACAAGGGGATTCATTTTAATTCGGTGTATGTTTGGGTTGTATGGGGTGTGGGATAGGAGTCATGCCAGGACTGGAGCAGAAATTGGATTGGAGCCTGAGGACGATCTACAAAGACAGCAATATTATGTCATTATCCTCAGACCCCATCGTGAAATCTTAGCCCCCAACTCCATCCCTTACCTGGCAATTGTCTGAGGCAAAAGCAGACTGCTTGCAACCTTGTTTTACCCCAAGATGAGCTTCCAGCCACATATCTTCAGAATCTCTAAGACCGCCTACTTCCACCTCCATAACATTACCTGGCTCTGACCCTGCCTTAGGTCATCTGCTGCTGGCATCCTGATTCATGCCTTTCTTACCTCTAGATTTGACTATTCCAACACACTCATGGCCAGCATCTTTTGTTCTATTTTCCATAAACTTAAGCTCATCCAAACCTCTGCTGTCCATAACCTTACTTGCACCAACTCATCACTCATCACTTCCATGCCCACTGACTTACATTCGCTGCTGGTTAAGCAATGCCCAATTTCTTCTCATCCTTGATTTCAAATCCCTCTATGGCCTAAGCCCTTCCAATCTCTGTAATCTCCAGCTGTCCGACAAACCCCGGAGATATCCACACTGCTCCAATTCTGTTCCCTTGCGCATCCCCAATTTTAATTGCTCCACTTTTGGTGGCTGTGCTTTCAGCTATCAAGGGAACAAGCTCTGGAATTCCTTCCTAAACCCCTCTGCCTCTCTGTCTTGCTTTCCTCCTTTAAGACATTCCTTAAAATCTATGTCTTCGAACAATCTTTTGATTATCTGTCCTAATTTCTGCTTATCATCTCAGTGCCAAATCGTTTTTGATAGCAGTCCTATGAAGCCCATGAGACATTTTTTTTTGTTAAAGGTGGTATATAAATTCAAGTTGTTGTTGCCAAATACTGTCCCAGTGTGAATGGACATATTAGGTGACAAAAATTCCTTGGTTACTCTTAATTAGGTAACTATTCATAAAATGCCTAATTTTGTTCCTATGTGCAGTACTTTAACACTTACTCCCTGAGTTTCATCTTTTGAAGGTGCTTGGTCATTCCATCAGAATGACCATTAGTTTAATATCAGCTCGCTGTACAACCTTCTCCCTCCTTGCATTACCCATTGGCTAGACATCTCTTAGTCTTTTCAATCTTCATGATAAATTATCCTTTCTCTAGGACTCCTGGTAGTAGAGTTATGGGAAATGACATGGAATAGGGAAATCAGGAACAGTGCCTTAAATTAACAGTGACAGTACGATACAGGATCACAAATTCAAACCAGTATAGAAAGAATGTAGACAAATGTCAGAAGACACACAAAGAGAATGGAATGAACTTCAGCATGAAACAATGGAGACCAACCCTTTCAAATCTTTTAGGAAAAGGTTAAATGCTTTGTTAAATGTATGCAGGACCTTTCTAGATGGATGAGACATGATCAGATTAATGGCCTTCCTCATCTGTATCTATCTTGTGAGCAATGTTGTCGCAACTGGGAGGTCAGTTATTAACTGGCAATAACTTGTAAAAACAAATCAAAAATATTTTCTTCAAATGACAAGTGACAGGTGACCAGAGGAAAGTGCCACAGTGGAACCTTATCCAACAGAATTCTTTTAATGGCAATTCTTAGTTTAGAAGAGAGTAGCTAAGAAATTGAAACTCTCAACCCTGCCTGCCATGAGTGATGACCTATACTAATGAGAACCTCTCCAAAAAAATACCCATAATTTGACAATGTCATTTAATGAATCTTAACCCTGGTAAGAAAAAGACATGCTCATCCTTTTGTTTAAAGAAGAATTTCACTTTGGGCTTCCTTGTAGTTTAATTGATTTTCTGAACGAACAAGTTCTTCATTTTGCTTCTATTTTATTTAAGGTTTAAATCTCATGTGGCACATGCAAAAGACATGTGCGCTTCATTCCCAAGATAATTGTTTCCGTCCCTGTGTTTTGCTCAGTTGCATACCACACGTGCAGCATTCTCATTCCCTCAGCTCACCCCTATACACAATTATGTTGTGACAGCTGTTGTTTACATGCTGGCATGCTGGCAGTGTCCCTGTATGGACAGCGAGATGTAGTAGTCTGGTAACTGCCTGGCAGGCTGGCGAGATAAGGAAACATTATGTGTTTTCAGCAAGATGTGCAGCTTGCCAATTAAAATTTCAACGTCTCAAAAGATTCAAAAGTCTTTTGCAACAAAATACATTCCAGGATGCGAACCGTTTTCGAGATTGCAATTAATACAGGCTGAAGGATTTGCAACTCCTAAATGAGGTTTTTCAGCCTTGGAGCTGAGATGCACAGCCTTATAATTGTTTATACAGATTGAATTAGAATTAGAATCCAGACAGTTTAATAGAAATGTTCAGTTTGAGGGAATATTTGCTTTCGCACTAATTTATTGCTCAAGCATTTTGCTTAATGGAAATGGCTGGATATGGGGAATGCTTTGCTTGCTGTAGGGTATTTTCATTAAGACAGTTGTTGCCTTCTTCCCTTGTAGCATTGTGTGAAATAGTGGAAGGGTTCATGGGTGGATTTACAGCCCTTTGAACAGTGTGAACACTGCTTCCATGGCCTCAGCCATCTTCATGCCAGCTGAGGATGCTTAGTTCTCTATGGTTTAAGGGCTTTCTGGACATGTGGGGAGGGCTCCCACACCCAAGTTTCCCCACTGAATGTTAATCCAACCTTAGAGGCGGATCTCTAGTCCGCATACTTGGACTGTCTAAAGCTAAGTTCGAACCTTACACTTTGGGCTGGATTTTCACTCAGTTGGGATGACTTGAGAGCCCTTTAAAAATGGTGGGCAGGTCCCAATTCCAGGATTCCCAACCCCATTCCCAGGCTATCTGAATTTTTGAAGTGCCTTTAATTGGTTTGAGCTGATTTGGGTCAAAAGCCCACACCCAGCACTCCCAATCTGGCTGGCTCCATTGTAGGGATAGGCATGTCCTACTACTCTGCAATTTTCATGGATTGGGCCCAGGTTTTTAAAGAATTGTGGTTCACGGCCCCTTAGAGGTGTCATAAACCCTAGTCTGCATGAGGGAATCTTTTAAAAGATGAGTTCAAAAGTCCTCCTCATGCCACGGAGGCTCAGGTAAGGTCTTCCACCCGCACCCCATGGCACCTCTTGCCCCCATGTCAAGCTATGCCCCTCCACCTACCCTTCATGGGCTCTCATGCCCTCTATTACAATCTATGGCACTCCACACATGCTCCGTGGCCCCTCATATCTCCAAGCCAAGCTATGCTCTTCCACCCACACCCCCTCATGGCCCTTTATTGCCCCAATGCCAAACTATGGCACTTTTATGCAAGCAAAATACTGCAGATACTGGAAATCTGAAACAAAGAACTCTCTCCTCCATCCCCACTCCTTTCCAATCCCCTTTTACCAATAAGTTATAATTTTTTAAATATATTTTTCTTTTCCCACCTATTTTAAAATTTATTTCGATCTATCCTCTTAGCTCCACCTTTTAGCCCATTTTTATCCCTTCCCCTCACCCCACCCCCACTAGGGCCATCTGTCACTTGCTTTTCCTTTCTACCCTTAATGTCACCATTAGCACATTCCTTAGATAATATCACCACCGTCAACACCCCTTTGTCCTTTTATCTATGACATCTTTGGCAATCTCTTCTTTGCCTCCACCTATCAATGACCCTCTATCCAGCTCTACCTGTCCCACCCCCCTCAACCAGCTTATATTTCACCTCATTTCTTTATTTCCTTGGTTCTGATGAAGTCATACGGACTTGAAACGTTAACTGTATTCCTCTCCACAGATGTTGTGAAACCTGCTGAGTTTTTCCAGCTATTTTTGTTTTTGTTATGGCACTTTCATGCCCATTGACCCGCTGCAGCTCCTATGCTTGGCTGACAGCCCAGAAATCCATTACTCTTGTTGAAACACCTGAGCCCCAGAGGAAACATTGCTTGATTGTCAGCTCTGGCTCTCTGATCCCTGCTGTTGATTTCACAGTGTTTATTTACACAAGGTTAAGTGGCTTAAAGGGTTTGTGGTTTCTGTTATTGATGCTTGAAAGGGTCTGGATGATTGACACTTTCATAGCATTGTTGTGAAATATATTTTTTTAACATAGTGGAAAGTAATGAATGAATGTTTTTTAAAAAAAAGCCTTTTTTTCACATCCTACTGTCACTATGGGGTTCATTGGTTCTATACACTGTATAGTGGGACAATGGGCATGGAAGTGCCATAGCTTGGCATAGGGGGCATGAAGAGCCATGGGGTTGGGTGGAGTGCCATCATTTGACATGGGGGCACGAGAGGCCATGGGGGGTGGGGGGGGGGGGTGCTTGGCATAGAAGGGGCAGAATTTTTCCGTTGGCAATTTGGGGGCGGGGCCCGCTCGCTGATGCAAAAATGAAGCGGGATAATGTTGGGAGGAACCCCCGATGTCATCCCGCCCCATTTAAATATTCAGGAGGGCGGGGGCACAGCAAAATCAGCTGATCACCCGCGGACCTGGCAATGGCCAATTGAGGCCATTGACAGGACAATTAAACCAATTAAAGGCCCTGCCCGTCCAACCTTAAGGCTGGTGGGCAGGCCAGGAGCCCCAGCAGGCAATAGAAAAAACATGAAACCTCATCCACTGGCGGGATGAGGTTTCATGTCTGTTTTAAAAAAGTTTAATAAAGTTTATGTGATATTTATTAACATGTCCCATCTCGTGTGACATTGTCACATGAGGGGGACATGTTAATAATTTTTTTATTTTTCTATTTTTGAATTTACAAAAACTGTCAGCGATCTCCCTGAGGCAGCACTCTGACAATTGGGGAATCTGTCCACCGCCCCCCCCCCCCCCAACCCCGTACAGGAAGTGCATAGCACTTCATTGGCCCGCCCACTTAAAATGGCGGCGGGCCCCGTTTTGGCAGTGGCAATCGGCTGCCCGCCCACCGCCGAGCTGGTGGCACCCGCCCATCCATCAAGGGCACAATTCTGCCTAAGGTGTGAGGAGCCATGGGGGTGTGAGGAGGCATGAGGGGACATGGGGAGTGGGTGGAGTGCAATAGCTTGGCATAGAAGCTGGAAGGCGTCATGGGGGTGGTTGAGGGGCATAGCTTGTTATGTGGGCATGAGGAGCCTTGGGGTGTACCTGGGGGTGTGAGGGGTTGTGAGAGCTGAGAGCCTATCTGTTCTTATTTTAACTGGGACAACATTCCACAGCGCTGAGACAGGCATTTTAAACAGCGCTCTTCGGGACCAGGCAGCCCCTGTAGTTGCCTCCAAAATCCTTCCTGGGCCAGCTGGCCTGACTTTAGCTCATACCTGACCCTCCCCCAACTCAGCTATGAAGATCCCAAACAAAAACAGAATTACCTGGAAAAACTCAGCAGGTCTCGCAGCATCGGCGGAGAAGAAAAGAGTTGATGTTTCGAGTCCTCATGACCCTTCGACAGATCTTGAGTTCGAGTCCAAGAAAGAGTTGAAATATAAGCTGGTTTAAGTTGTGTGTGTGGGGGGCGGAGAGATAGAGAGAGAGAGAGGTGGAGGGGGGGGTGTGGTTGTAGGGACAAACAAGCAGTGATAGAAGCAGATCATCAAAAGATGTAAACAACAATAGTACAATAGAACACATAGGTGTTAAAGTTAAAGTTGGTGATATTATCTAAACGAATGTGCTAATTAAGAATGGATGGTAGGGCACTCAAGGCACTCTAGTGGGGTGTTTTTTTTTATAATGGAAATAGGTAGGAAAAGGAAAATCTTTTTAATTTTTTGGGAAAAAAAGGAAGGGGGAAACAGAAAGGGGGTGGGGATGGGGGAGGGAGCTCACGACCTAAAGTTGTTGAATTCAATATTCAGTCCGGAAGGCTGTAAAGTCCCTAGTCGGAAGATGAGGTGTTGTTCCTCCAGTTTGCGTTGGGCTTCACTGGAACAATGCAGCAAGCCAAGGACAGACATGTGGGCAAGAGAGCAGGGTGGGGTGTTAAAATGGCAAGCGACAGGGAGGTTTGGGTCATTCTTGCGGACAGACCGCAGGTGTTCTGCAAAGCGGTTGCCCAGTTTACGTTTGGTCTCTCCAATGTAGAGGAGACCACATTGGGAGCAACTTGACCTGCTGAGTTTTTCCAGGTAATTCTGTTTTTGTTTTGGATTTCCAGCATCCGCAGTTTTTTTGTTTTTATCTCTATGAAGATCCCAACTTGTCTGAGGCAGGTGGGCCAAGCCGGGAATTTTCCCAACTCCCGCTACCAGCCTCGGTGATGAAAATCCAGCCCATAGCACTAGGCCAAAGTCACACTCCATTAACAAAGAGGGCTGAACTTTTAGGCCCCACCTGAGGTCGGGAATGGAAGTGGACGGGGGCCAGAAAATAACAGCACCGGCTGACAGCTGGTTTCCCAACCCCTTCACCTTCACCGTCCATTTTTGCCAAGGTGTGCTGGGGGCCGGCAGGGGTACCTGCCCCACGAAGTTAGGCTTATTAAGCACTTTGCTAACCAGAGTTAGAAGAGGCCGACTGGGGTTTTCCAGCAGCCCTTCTCTGCCTGCATGAGTGCAAGTACCTCTGTGAAAATCCCAAAGAATGATTGCTTCCCCCCAGGAGTCGGTTCAGGACCCAGAACCACTCCCAACTCCTTTTTTCTGACATTAGAGGGAAAAATCTAGCCCGAGATATTTACAGTACATTAAACCACATTAACAATTCCAATCTCCTACTGTCAGGGTTAAGATTGTATACATTCTGAGCTGTGCTGACAGAAGATGCACTGAGTTCAAATCTACGAGAAGACCCCCTTAATTGTTGAATGATCTCAGTGCATTTGGTGTGGCAACAAGTCAAACATTCAGTTCTGTCGAAGGGTCATGAGGACTCGAAACGTCAACTCTTTTCTTCTCCGCCGATGCTGCCAGACCTGCTGAGTTTTCCCAGGTAATTCTGTTTTTGTGTTAAACATTCAGTTCTCCTGTTTAAAGGGGCCTTTGTGTGGATCAGTGGTTGGTGTAAGAAAATGAGCCAAAGAGAGGGTGTGAGAGAAGTAAAAATCTCGCCCTCCAAAAAAGATACTAGTGTTGCTATGAAGAATGCTGAACTCATATGACGCTAAATATTCTTGTATCAAATTTTCTCTATGTGCTTTTACAATCAGTCAGAGATTAATTTGGTACAAGTGTGCTAAACGTTTGTATGACAATAGTACCTTTCAAAGCTCATGTAGAACAGACGATCAACACCAAAGATTTTCACCTTCCTCTAGCCTGCAGAATCGGTATTTCCCAGGCAGAGGCAAGGGGATAAAGAATTGTTGGTACATTACCTCAGGTCTCCAACCCATTGTAGTCAGGAATTCATGCTGAAAATGTTGGGCCTGCATCTGTTGAAGTGCTGTCCAGCCTAGTACTGTCACTACAGTGAGACAGGCTAATGCGTTTCCCTGCGTCTCACCTCACTTTCGAGGTACCTGAAGATACTTGGCGCAAAGACCTGCTTCCCAAGCCCTGCGGGGTCTTTGGTTTCTTGGGGCAAGCTGAACACTTCACAGCAAGGTAATAATTGACTTTAGAACTCCAGCGCCACCAGCACCTCCCCCCCAACACAAACACACACACACACACACTCAACAACTAAAGTGAAGCAATCTGGGCCTTCACGTTGCACTTGCATTTCTTCTCCAAAGTTTTAGGTGTGTGTCCGATCCTGGGAGCGCACATACACCTGGAGTTCCCAATGACCCAAATGGCGAGGAGAGGAGAAACACAGGAACTTGTAAAGTAAAATCTATGCTCTCACTCGATAGCTGACAATATCTCTTCCAACCTGATAGTCTCCCAACCTCGGACGGCCCGCTTCTATCTCCTACCCAAAATCCACAAACAGAACTGCCCCGGTAGACCGATCGTCTCAGCTTGTTCCTGCCCCACAGAACTCATTTCTCGTTATCTTGACTCCCTTCTCTCTCCCCTTGTCCAGTCCCTTCCCACCTACATCTGTGATTCCTCTGACACCTTACGTCACATCAACAATTTCCAGTTCCCTGGCCCCAACCGCTTCCTCTTCACCATGGACGTCCAATCCCTCTACACCTCCATCCCCCACCAGGATGGTCTGAGGGCCCTTAGCTTCTTCCTCGAACAGAGGCCCGAACAATCCCCATCCACCACTACTCTCCTCCGTCTGGCTGAACTTGTTCTCACACTGAACAATTTCTCCTTCAACTCCTCTCACTTCCTCCAAATAAAAGGTGTGGCTATGGGTACCCGCATGGGCCCCAGCTATGCCTGTCTCTTTATGGGGTACGTGGAACATTCCTTGTTGCAGTCCTACTCCGGCCCCCTTCCACAACTCTTTCTCCGGTACATCGATGATTACTTCGGTGCCGCTTCATGCTCTCGTCAGGACTTGGAAAAATTTATTAATTTTGCTTCCAATCTCCACCCCTCCATCATTTTCACGTGGTCCATCTCTGACACTTCCCTTCCCTTCCTTGACCTCTCTGTCTCAATCTCTGGTGATAGACTGTCCACCAATATCCATTACAAACCCACCGACTCCCACAGCTATCTCGACTACAGCTCCTCACACCCCGCTTCCTGTAAGGACTCCACCCATTTTCTCAGTTCCTTCACCTCCGTCGCATCTGTTCTGATGATGCTACATTCAAAAACAGTTCCTCTGACATGTCCTCCTTCTTCCTTAACCGAGGTTTTCCACCCACGGTCGTTGACAGGGCCCTCAACCGTGTCCGGCCCATCTCCCGCCCTCACACCTTCTCCTCCCTCCCAGAAACATGATAGGGTCCCCCTTGTCCTCACTTATCACCCCACCAGCCTCCGCATTCAAAGGATCATCCTCCGCCATTTCCGCCAACTCCAGCATGATGCCACCACCAAACACATCTTCCCTTCACCCCCCTTATCGGCATTCCGTAGGGATCGCTCCCTCCGGGACACCCTGGTCCACTCCTCCATCACCCCCTACTCCTCAACCCCCTCCTATGGCACCACCCCATGCCCACGCAAAAGATGCAACACCTGCCCCTTCACTTCCTCTCTCCTCACCGTCCAAGGACCCAAACACTCCTTTCAAGTGAAGCAGCATTTCACTTGCATTTCCCCCAACTTAGTCTACTGCATTCGTTGCTCCCAATGTGGTCTCCTCTACATTGGAGAGACCAAACGTAAACTGGGCAACCGCTTTGCAGAACACCTGCGGTCTGTCCGCAAGAATGACCCAAACCTCCCGGTCGCTTGCCATTTCAACACTCCACCCTGCTCTCTTGCCCACATGTCTGTCCTTGGCTTGCTGCATTGTTCCAGTGAAGCCCAACGCAAACTGGAGGAACAACACCTCATCTTCCGACTAGGGACTTTACAGCCTTCCGGACTGAATATTGAATTCAACAACTTTAGGTCGTAAGCTCCCTCCCCCATCCCCACCCCCTTTCTGTTTCCCCCTTCCCTTTTTTTTCCAATAAGTTATAAAGATTTTCCTTTTCCCACCTATTTCCATTATATAAAAAAAAACCCACTAGAGCTATACCTTGAGTGCCCTACCATCCATTCTTAATTAGCACATTCGTTTAGATAATATCACCAACTTTAATTTTAACACCTATGTGTTCTATTGTACTATTGTCGTTGACATCTTTTGATGATCTGCTTCTATCACTGCTTGTTTGTCCCTACAACCACACCCCCCCCCCCCCCACCTCTTTGTCTCTCTATCTCTCCGCCCCCCACACACACACCTTAAACCAGCTTATATTTCAACTCTTTCTTGGACTCGAACGCAAGTTCTGTCGAAGGGTCATGAGGACTCGAAACGTCAACTCTTTTCTTCTCCGCCGATGCTGCCAGACCTGCTGAGTTTTTCCAGGTAATTCTGTTTTTGTTTTAGCTGACAATATGTTGGATAGTTAGACTTTGACAACAAAAGAAGGGAAGGAAAACTTGAATTTGTATCGCAATTTGCATGAACACAGGGCGTCCCAAAGTGCTTTATTTCACCTATTTTGAAAACAAACCAAATGCTGAATAATATTAACGCAATGAAGAATTATTTAACTGAATTTATGAAAAATATAAGATAAGGAAATAGAATTATAAATAGGCTAATGAAGGTAGCAAAGCTCTGGGCGATGAAAACCATTAGAAGAATATTGAGCAACATAGTAAACCATAGCAGCAAAAATTTAAGTTATCAACCTCATAGCTCCAATCATAAAACCTATATAATGCATGCAACTGCGTCAGCTGGTTGGGAAATAAACATACTCTGGCAAGTATTGTGTGTCAATGTAGATAGTTGCTTCTGATAAACTCTTCCAATAGAATTTCCGAACTTTACCGAAACAATCTGTGTTGATCATGTAATATACACTTTGCAGTGTTATTTATATAAAACGGATAAAGGGACACTGGAGAGGATGCGGTGATGATTTACAAGGATTATACTAGAAATACACGGGTATACTTGTCAGGAAAGGACTGACAGGCTGGGTCTTTTTTCTCTTGGAAAAGAAAGGCTGAGGGGTGATCTAATAAAGGTCTTTAAAATGATGAAAGGTTTTGATGGAGTGGATACAAAGAGAATGTTCCTGTTGTGGAAGAGAGCATAACTAGAGGCTATCGATATAAGATAGTCATCAAGATATTCAATGGGGAATTCAGATGAAACTTCCTTAGCCTGAGAGTGGTGAGAATGTGGAGGTCGCTACCACAGGGAGTAATAGAAGTGAATAGCATAAATGTATTTAAGGGGAAGCTAGACAAGCAGAGGAGGGAGAAGGGAATAAATGATTATGATGATAGATTTAGATGGAGAAAGATAGCAGGATCTCAAGTAGAGCATAAATACCAGCATGGCCTGGTTGGGCCGAATAGCCTATTTCTGTGCCGTATATCCTATGTAAACCTAAGTAATATCCTGCAAAGTACTTTTGAGGCTGTTGTAATGTAGGAAATGCAGCAGCCAATTTGCGCACAGCAAGCTCCCATAAACAATAATGCAGTAATCCACCTGAGAGACCAGATGGTTTGTCACCTCATCCAAAATACAGCACCTTCAATAAAGTAGCATTTCCTCAATACTGCAGCCTAGATTTTGTGTTCAAATCTCTGGAATGGGACTAGAACCCACTACCTTCTGGCACAGAGGCCAGAGTGCTACCAACTGAGCTACTGTCTCCAAGGGTGATAGACTTAAGATTTGCCAACTTACTGCAGCTTCATCAGCACTGAAAGCACCACACACCCACCTCTAGATCTAGTGATCTCAGCTCTGCCCAGAAACAGTGGCAGCTGCAGCAGTTCCTGCGTCAGAAGTGACAGGTGCCTTGGCAACGATTAGAATAATCTCACTGATGGTCTACAAGACATGACAGCAAACCTCAGGTGGCTTACCACCATCAGCTCAGCTCCTGTGTAGCTGAGCACTGTCCTTTAGTGACTGCAGTGTTCCTGGATCAAACTTTTCTTCAAAGTCACCCTTGCTTCCTGAAGTTTGGTTTTGTTAGTGTTATATCTTTTCTTTTACTGAATGCAAGCAAGTGCAAAGGCTAGCAGCAAAAAAATATGGAAATAATTAAATTGTTTCTGTATTTTTCTTTATCTGTAGCCACTTATGCACATTTGGAAATGTTTTCATCTCAGGTTCCCAAATTGTCTTTTCCTGTTTGTTCTCTTGCTGTTTCTCCCTTTGGCCTCTGTTTTATTTTCTTACTCTTTTCATTTTCTGCTGTGTCTCATTTCTTTCCTCCCTTATTGCACTCGTTGGGATGATTTTAACCCTGCCTGCCCAGAGGGAAGCAGGAGGTGGGCTGTTAAAAACAATCAGCTTATTTCCCCACTCGGACCCTGACTATTTACAATCATTTGCAACGTTAATATGCAGGGTTTTTCAGGCAGATGACGTGTCCGCCTAAAGCAGATCCCTCGATTCATGCAGATCGGAACCTTATCATATTGATAGATCCCCTGGTGCAGTTTAAAGTGGGGCCTGAAGAAGGAAACTACTGTGGATTTCAATAGCTCAATCCCTCTGTGTTAAGGAGGGATTTCCACCCCTGAATATGTGATGCCTGTTGGAAATGGGTGCTCAGGCAATGGGTTGAGGATTGGATTATTAATAGCTACAAGGTAACAGCCTGACAATAGCCACCAAAGCTCACGTATGAAGAATGGTAACTGGGTTGAATTGCGAGAGGCCACCTGGTGCCCACAGAAGGACCAATTCAGGAGGGAGTCAACAAGCTTCAGGAGAGGAGAGGGACAAACTTGTCAGAGAAAATAAGGCACTGTGTATGAAAACAATGCTAAATCCCCAAGACATATCAGCCTGTATCTAAAACTTCTTATAAACTGATTAAAAATAGTACTGCTGCTCCCACAGATTGTAGAATATCATCATTACTGGTAACAAGCATTTATTTAACTGCAGACTATACTACTAAGCCATCTGGACAGGCAGACAGGCCAACTCTTACAAATTCATCGCGAGAGACACAATCCCTGAGCCTCGCTCATGATTGGGTACAGAGACTTTCAAGTTGCCCAGTTTTTTTAAATGGAGTCAAAATGTCTAATCGGAATACTGAAGCTGGGAGCCAGTTGAGATCACGCTCACCAGCCTTAGGTGGGGTGAGTGTCAGCCTGCGAGGAGCCGGAGATTGCAGCCGGAAGATCCTGTGAACAGAGGCTGACTTAATCAGGTGGAAAGTTCAGGAGCTGCTTTTCTGCAGCTTCCATTGTAGCAGAATAATAATAATCAGCAATCCCTCCTTCTCCAGAGCCGCCACATGTTCCTGAGCATACACACAAGAATAAGCCGCTGATTCACACATCAACCTCCACCTCTCTCTCTACAGCAGGGCAATGATATCTCAAGGTTGTTCCCAAACACTGTCCACAAGAAGTGAAGCCTCCCCTGCCTACACATCCCCCCCACCACACCTTCCACTCCCACACCCCCACCCCCACACCCCACACACACACACACACAAGCGCGCACATCAAAACTCTTCTTTCACGCCTTCACTGCTGTTTGGATGTTGCTGAATTTTTCTATCTCAGCTGTTACTTTAATACTTGGGTTCCCAAACTGTGGGTCCCGCCGAAAGCCAGTGAACTTTCGGCTGGGCCGTCGAATCTACCGCAGAAGGTCCCACCATGCTAGGGCCTGAAAATCCTGGCCTGAGACCTGACAGCCCTGGGATCGGCTGTGAAGCCCCTTTAAAATTTTTTTTTAACTAATTGAATTTATGTTCCATTTTTGTGGTGAGTGTGGCCCTAGTGAAATGGACTGTGAGGCCCAACAGCTGACAGCAACGAAGCCTGTAAAATGGTCCGTGTCCGAGTTTATCTTCGTGTCCCTTCACCACTAATGCTTGAGCTCCCCAACCCAAATCCTCGCCTCTGGCCCTCTGGTCAGGCACTCCCCCCAACCCCACCTCTCCTTCCCTCACCAATCAACAACCCTTCTCTCATCAACCCCCTCCCAAGGACCCCATCTGCCCCAATTTCACTGAGATCACACTAAAAGTAAAATGTTAACATGGGGTCACAGCAGGAAAATGTTTTGGATGCTACTGTTTTAAAACCTTTAATCCCATCTTGCTAGTAACTTAGTTTTTTTTTAATTCTTTCATGGGATGTGGACATCAACAGCAAGGTCACCATTTGTTGCCCATCCCTAATTTCCCTTGAGAGCAGTTAAGCATCAACCACATTGTTGTGGGGTGTGTGGAGTCATATGCAGGACAGGTCAGGTAAGAGTGCAAGATTTCTTTCCCAAAAGGACATCAGATGGGGTTTTACAACAATTGATGGTAGCTTCATGTTATCATTACAGAAACTAATTTATAATTCTAGATTTTTTTTTGACTAATTGAATTTATACTCCACCAGCTGCTGTGAGGGGATTTGAACCCGCACCCTCACAGCATTAGCCTGAGCCCCTGGATTATTAGTCCAGTGACAGCATCGCTATACCAACACCTCCCCATACTACAGCACAATTGCCTCTTCTGCATAAAATGGTAATTAAAGATTTTAAATATTCTTCCACTAAATATTTCAGAAATCCTTTATCAGATAGATTTAAATTCATAATTAGCGTTATAATTTAGAGGGGGGTGGGTGGTCCATGCTTACTAATCTATTTTGAAAAGGGATCCTTCAACCAAAAAGGTTTGAGAGCCATTGGACTATGGTGCAGTTGTTTGCAAACTGGGGCCGGTGGATGCCTGGGGAGGGTCTATAAAGACTTTCCAACATATCCTTAAAGTAAACACTATTGGGTGAGAGAGAGAGGAAAACACAAAAGGTGAAGAGAAGTAAAGAAAGACAAGGTGCCTGCTTTGTGTAAATTAATGCACAATTTTAGAAAGTTTTTGGCCTCAGGATCTTCAATTAACATCATTCACCAACTCCACAAACCAGAGATACTAGGCTAGTAAACAGGAGCACTTGTCTTTTGACACAGAAAGCTCAGTTGATAATAGGAAGGATTTTAAAAAGATTTTTGTGAAGCACTTTCAGATGTAGCAATATAGTTTTTATAAAATGCCCTGTTTTATTGGAGATTAAATAAGCCAAGAATGAGGTTTATGTGGTGATGGGCTTGGCGTTACTGGGTAAAAGGTGAATTTATCACTTCAAAAGAGTTATTGTGTAGCTTTTGCTTCTTAACTGAGAATCGTTCAGCTCTAATTAATTTCAAGTTATGCACAGCCTGTGCTGTTCCTCTAAACACCAGGTGGAACAAGCTCCTGAAGCAGACGATCACATTTTGACCTGATGCGGATAACCTCACAGTGAGCACATGTCCTTCTGGCTAAGCAATGAGATGAGCTGACATCTTACCCTTGCTCCTCTCGCACAGCAGATGTTAATTTAGTTACCAACCACCGGCACAGCTGTTCCTAAAAGGCCCCAACTGGCAGAGCTGTTCGCTCATGTACAACACTGTGTCTCTCCACCAGCCAATATTTGTGTGGAACCTTGAAGGAAAGCAGCATTTTATCAGGTCTGAATCTGGAGCTGTTAAAGTTACAGAGCAACTGCCAGAAATAGAGCCAACAAATTTCGCTTCCAAGGCACAAATATAAATTTATCCCATAGGAAGCTAATTAAATTCAGAGCTGTGCAAATAGAACACTGTTGAGACCAAAATAAAAAAAAACTGCGGATGCTGGAAATCCAAAACAAAAACAGAATTACCTGGAAAAACTCAGCAGGTCTGGCAGCATCGGCGGAGAAGAAAAGAGTTGACGTTTCGAGTCCTCATGACTCTTCTCTCAAGTTCTGTCGAAGGGTCATGAGGTACTGTTGAGACCAGCAGCTCAGCTAATAATTTGCAGCATCTGATGAATATTGCTCTCCATTCATGATGTAATGTTGAATGACGTCACCCTCAGCCCTCCCCGTTGCAGTGACATACGCAGACTCCAAGTTGAAACGTTGAGCCGAATGTTACGCTGATCGGGCGGGGGCCACGCCCAACCCAACCGGGCGTGAAATCACGCAAGATGACATCATCCCGCGCTTGCGCAATATTTCAGTTGGCGGGCATACACAGAAGTCAGAATCGCACCCACCGAAAATTAGGAGGGCAATTAAGCCCATTAATGGCGCAATTGTCTGTCATTTTACATTGTCCGTCCAACCTTACAGTTGGCAGACGGGTGAATCGGCCAGATGGCCCTTGTACTTTTCAGCAAACCTCATCCAAGGGCGGGATGAGGTTTTCGTTATTTAATAAAATAAAAATAGGAGTCTGTGGACAGCATTTAAATAATCAATCTGATCAGGTGCCTGGTTGTGATGCTCGGACATTTTTTTCCTGATTTTAAAAACTTTATTTCTTGGAATTCCGGGTCTCCAGCTCCCTGAGGCAGCTCTCTGCCTTCGGGGAGCCTCCTGTCAGCCCTGGTTGCCAACAGCGGGTGCGAGCCACTTGCTTCCTGGCACTCTGCTGTTCCAGCCCTAGAGAGGGATAATGTCAATAAAAACAAACCAGGCAGCCAGCAGAGCGCAGCTAAAGATATAGGCCAGGGTTTTCCGGTAGTCGGGTGGGCTCAGCGGGCAGGGCCCTGGAGGGGTTGGGAAGCCGGCCAAGATCGGGTTCCGACCGCGATTTTGTGCTGGCTGGCTAATTAACGGTCAGCCAGCCTGAAACGGGCCCGTCAGCGCTCAGCGCTGCCAGGATGGGGGCGGGAGGAACGCGAGTGCTGAAGTTCATGCATGCGCGCGGGTGCTTGCATTAAAAGCTCTCTGAGGCACAGAGCTGCCTCAGGGAGCCAAAAGAATTTCTAAAATTAAAATCTTAAGCAATGTTAAAAACATGTCCCTTCTCTGTCACATGAGCAGGGACATGTTATTTATGAAATTTAAGAATTTTAATTTAATTTTTATTTGCTGTTGGACACCTCATCCCGCCCGTGGATGAGGTTCCCTAAAAAAACGCGAAGGCCGCTTGGCCTTTTCGCTTGCCCGCCAACCGAAAGGTTGGACGGGTAGCGAAAAGTTTAATTTAATTATTACTTTCATGGCCTTAATAGGCCTGTTAATTGTTGATGGACTCGCTGCCGACTCCTGCTTGCACCCACTGACTGAAATATCGCACGATTACGTGATGACTTTGGGACACTTGCCCGACATCATTGCGCGTCATTTTACACTCACTCGGGTCGGACGCATAATGATAATGTTGAGCTTTTGTTGTGCAATTGGCTTTAATAATTAGCTCAGGTGCCAAGTGTTAAATTTAATATTTTATTTTTTGCTGTTCTCAGAGTTAAATTGTTCTGAATTTCAATATGTTAAATTTCTTTAACATTGTCAATCCTACTCGTATCTTTTGTCTGTCTTAGTGAAAGGTACAAAGCCTTTGTCTGTGACATCTTTTGGTTATCTCCACCTATCACTGGTCCTTTATCCAGCTCTACCTGTCCCACCCACCCTTAAACCAGCTTATATTTTACTTAGTTCTGTTGAAGGGTCATGAGGACTCGAAACGTTAACTGTGCTCCTCTCCGCAGATGCTGCCAGACCTGCTGAGTTTTTCCAGGTATTTTTGTTCTGAAATTGTGTGACACGGCTTCAGCATTGGCCTGGTGGAGGATATAGCCTCAACCACTCACAAGGCCAATCCACACAACAGGGCAAGAATTCCTGGAGTTCAGCCCTCAGCAGCGTCAGTCTTATCAGGCATCTCTCACTGAACGCAGTGGAAGTGGAACCCTGGAAAAGAAATAAAAGGGGAAATATTTGCATTTATATAGCACCTTTCACAACATCAGAATGTGTCCTAAAACACTTGCAGTCAATGAAATACTTTTGAAATGGGGTCACTTTATAATGGAGGGAAAGTTGCAGCCAATTCACGCACAGCAAAGTCCCACAAGCAGAAGTGTGAGAATGACCAAATATTCTGTTTTTAATTATGTTGGTTGAGGCAAAAATATCAGGAAGAGCTTTCCTGATCTTCTTCAATTAGTGCCATGGGATCCTTTATGCCTACATAAGTGTCAACTCTGGCTCAGCTGGCAGCACTTTTACTTCTGAATCATCAGGCTGTGGGTTCAAATGGTACTCCAGAAACCTGAGCACAAAAAAATCTAGGCTGTCACTGCAGTACAGAGGAACTGCTGTATTGCCAGAGGTGCTGTCTCTTTGATGATATGTTAGGCCAAGGCCTTTCTACAGCACACATCAAAAGATTCCATAACTCCACTTTACAGAAAAGCAGAGGAGCTATTTCCAGCATCCTGACTAATGTCTATTCCTCATCAGCATCACAGAAACAGATTACCTGATCACTTTCACATTGCTGTGTGTGGGATCTTGCTATATGCAAGTTGGCTGATGTGCTTCTTACCTTACACTTCAAAAAATATTTGACTGACTGCAAAGTGCCTTGGGATGCCACAAGGTTATGAAAGAAACTATATAAACACAGATCTTTTGTTTAGGTAAACAGACAGGGCTTAGCATCTCATCTTGAAAACCAGCACCTCCAACAGTGCAAAACTCAAAGGAGTATGTCATCGTTAAATTGCCCTTTGAGAAAGGCTAGCTCTGTGTCCTAGAAGAACATTAGCTGAACTATTACAATCTGGAAGGAAAGCTGAGATCTGATTGCAAGCTATGAAAAATATTTAACATGAATGCACAAAAAATGTTTAATGATCCTTGATGTCTGTTTTACATTATTCACTGCTTTGTTTGGAATATTTTGTTATTCTGTTTGTAAACCCCTTTTTGCTGCCTCTGACTATCAGCAGTTCCCTTCCTCAATGCCTGGTGAAATTCACAAGGTTATGAAAGAGATTTATACATGATAAGCTACCATAAATTAACATACATAGTGAATATCAGAAAAGGGTTTCTCTTAAGGGCATTCAAGTTGCTTCACTATTTTTCCTCACCGCATATTCTGTCTAAGCCACAGATAAACCATTTTGATTTTAAAAAATCTATTTACATATATTAATAGGTTGATGAGATCCATCCATATTTAGAACTGTTACTGTGAATCCCAAGTATTCTCTTGCACTCTGTCACATTTAGCCTGTCTTAAAAATTAAACAAATTGTAGACCAATGCAGACAGTAACCAACTCATGCAAATATAGTCTCAGGCTCAATCCCTGATCTGTGCTGGTCTTAACTAGAGCAATAGTAGAGATATTACAGTTGGCCTCAATAAACTGGGCTAAGGAGGGCAACATAAGCCTGGGCTTTGCTCTTGATGCCAAAGCCAGTGATCTTTTGTCGGAAAGTGTGCGCTGTGAATGTTGGGGGAGGACCGGATGTGTCTCAGCTGTGATATCCTTCATGGGTGAAAAGCTTGATGGCACATGCCCAGTGGTTGCTTTATCAAGGCATTGAAGGACACTGAGTGCTGAATGATCCATATCCCAGCAGGAATCAGTGCTTTCAGGAAAGGACAAGAGAACAAGCTTGCAAAAGACCTTGAACAAACTGTACAGAGAAGATTGTGCACCAAAACTGTTCCTGTTGCTACTCTGACATCCTATCACTCCCACACTGCTGTTTGACATTAGAATCAATAAGCATTCAAGATCTGGCAGACCTATTAAAACAAATCCAAGGCTGTAATTTTGCATTGTTTACAGCAAAGTAAATAATCAGGGTAAAGTTTGCTTGGAAGTGATGCCATAAGCCATACAAATGAACATCGCGTGAACTGTGATCCAGAATTACTGCTTAAACTCACTCCAGTAAATTTGCTAGTCTTGGTATTATATAGCCCCAAATGGCTTTTTCTAAACTTTGGCTCAATAAAGTACAAGATAGGGTGTTCCCTTTGAATATCCTTTGAGGTGTTACTTAACTGTGTCTCATTACCAAAAGTTCTGGAGATAATAAGTTACAATCAAATAAATTACTGACCATTACATGTGCACCAAGAAACTTTCATAGCAATTATTGGAGTGGTTAATAAAGCATACAATATCCTGGGCTTTATTAATAGAGGCATAAAGTACAAGAGCAAGGAGGTTATTGAACTTGTATAGGACACTTGTTCGGCCTCAGCTAGAGTATTGCGTCCAATTCTGAGGGCCAAGCTTTAGGAAGGAGATGAAGGCATTAGAGAGAGTGCAGAAAAGGTTCAAGAGAATGGTTCCAGGGATGAGGAACATCAGTTATGAAGATAGATTGGAGAAATTAGGACTTTTTCCTTGGAGAAGAAAAGGTTGAGAGGAGATTTGATAAGAATCATGAGGGGTCTGGACAGAGTAGATAGGGAGAAACTGTTCCCACTTCTGAAAGGTTTGAGAACAAGAGGGCACAGATTTAAAATAATTGGTAAAAGAAGCAAAAGTGATATGAGGAAATTCTTTTTCACGCAGCAATTGGTTAAGATCTGGAGTACACTGCCTGAGAGTGTGATGGAGGCACGTTCAATTGAAGCATTCAAAAGGGAATTAGACCGTCGCCTGAAAAGGAAGAATGTGCGGGATTATAAGGAAGAGGTGGGGCAATGGAACTAGGTGAGTTGCTCATTCAGAAAGCTGGTGCAGACATATGGGCCAAATGGCCTCCATTTTCTTAGTGAAACTTTTTTTAGTGAAAATGTTTAACTTTATTTACAAGACAGAAGAAGAAACTTACACGTGTGCATCAAACACCATAACTAAAGAGGAACTCCATATTTAAAGAGGAACTCCCCTGTAGAGGTTCCCCACGCTGCTAACACATTGGTTTACACAGATCATGTGATCTTGCAACACAGGATTATTCTTAAAGCTACAGTCCTACATTTCCCAAAACTATAATTACTACAGGCGCCGTAACAGTTCTGTGATTCTGTGGAGGAAATTGCTTTGTGCTGTTAAATCAATGGGGAAAATGAACTTTTTTCCTTTTGTTACTTATTCCTGATTATTACAATGTTAATTAAGAAAGTTTTATGACTGCTGTATTTTTCTCAATTGCATTTTATGATATTCATCATTTGCTTTTTTTTTCACATGCTTGATATGATGGAAAGGAGGTGTGCATTTTAAAAACTGGGAAAAAGTTATTGGTAAATTCTCCCCACATTAAATGCCTTTGTTCCATGAAGCAATTGTTCCCCAACACCCTCAGGCTGCCATACATGAGGAGATATATTTGATACAAAAATTTCTTATTCGCCATTTTTAATATTAAAGTTACTTCAGTAAAAAGTTCACCATTTTGAGACCATCAGCGATACTTCAGACAATCATATCCAAAAGTACAAATAAGAGATGGACAGCTGTATCATGCTTTTTCTTCTGACCTGGAGCTGGAAATTTATAAGTAGCTTCTAATTTGAAAAATGTTGCTTGCAAACTAAGCAATTGAACACTGACTTCCCCAGGCTCTATATAACCTACTGCAATTAGACTTGCAGCTTTAAAAGGGTAGGCACTTGAACATAGACATATCCTGACAGCAGATTAAACACAATGTGCATTACGCAGTACCATGTGGAGAACTGATGAAAGGTCACAGACCTGAAATGATAATTTTGTTTGTCTCTCCACAGATGCTGCTTGACCTGCTGAGTATTTCCGGCAGGTTCTGCTTTTATTTCTGATTTCCAGCCTCCGCAGTATTTTGCTTCTGTGCACGTGATACAACGCTTCTAACATTACAAGATAGGGAGTCATCTGACTGACTGAGTAACACCACAGGGGTCCTGCCAGCAAACGTAAACAATTTTGAGCTCCTCTGGCTTCTGAGTAGTTGCCAGCAATGCTGTAATAATCATTTTCTCAGGGTAAAGTGGAAAAGTTCAAACGTTGCCATTTCCAGTGGCTCACTGCAGAAATATAAATCAGAAAAATAACCACAAAACAATCTGTTAGCTTACTGCAAAGTTGTTCTAGGGTTTTAAGTTATGGAATTGATAACGCTATACTGCTGCTGTTAAAACATCACCAAGAACCTGTCTGTCATAAGGGACCTATACACCACAGGCTGTGTTTGGGGCATTCTGCAATAGTCTAGACACAGTAACGTGCCTGAGCTGCAGATGGTTTTTAACAACACCAACTCCCTTGCCAATTACAAATGAAACCAGTGGTGGCAAGGAAAGCTCTGAGAGTGGCTAAGTGAGAATGATCTAAAGGAAGTAAAAGATTTTCAAAAATTTCTCAGAATGATGAGAGCATTCACAACAAATTCTATCAGGATTAAACTGCGATGCCAACCTGGTCGTCATAATTCGAGAGTCAGTAGTAGGGGATAGGTGCTGGATCACCTGGATTCACGAGGCCCCCCTGACAGGGTCAACTTGGCAACATTAGGTGAGCTGCCTCTGTGAAGCAGAAGCTAAATGGCACTGCATCACTCTGCAGTGTCCAAAGGGCAACTCCTGACCAGTCACCCAAGTAAAGACATTACAGATCCCACTTTTTGCCTAAAGTAAGGATAATGTGGGACGGAAAGATAACCGGGGAGTGGGCAGGGGAGCGAGAGAGGCAGAAGAGAAAATGAGAAAATAGGACTTAGGGAAGTGAATTTTGACTTTGTGTAATAATGTCAAGTGATTGATTGAGCAGCAGCTCATTTTACATCCCCTTCCCATTGAAGCCAAAGCAAATAAAAATTGAGAGAGATGTAAAATAGGTTGCTGATTCTTACATCTTACATTATTGCATAAAGCCAGTAATGTTTTTAATACATAGAAAGCTATTTGTATATCACTCTCTAGTGACCAATACAAAAGAAATGGAGCTAAGAACCTGCAAAAATATTTTATATCATTTTCTTATGCACTTCTAATTGTTTTACCTTACTCCCAGACAGGTTTTAAACTGATTATTTTTTGTTGTGATGAGCTTGAGTGCTTGTTAACACAAATGTGCAGATGTTTGAACGGGGCTAGTGAGACTGGCTGTCAATCACAGCTACAATGAACGGTGGTAATTCCATCTCTCTACCTGTCTGCACATGTCCCACATGCATTCCATAGCTCTTAATTAAACTTCAACATAATCTGGGATTGAGAGGATAAACACCACTGAGTTGACTTTAATAGAAAGAATTGAGATGCTGGCAATGTTTAAAAGTTCCTTTCACTTAATACAATCAGTGATGGACAGGGAAGCGACCCTCTGGGTGTGAAAAGACATGCAGGCACTGAGGCACCGAAAAGATTTGTGAGAGTGGTTTCAGGGATGAGAGACTTCAGTTACAAGAATAGATTGGCAAAGCTGGGGCTGCTTTCTTTCGAGGATGGACAGTTGAGAGGAAAGTTAATGTTCAAAATCATGAGGGACCTGGACAGAGTAAATAGGAAGTAACTGTTCCCATTGGCGGAAGGGCGGAGAACCAGAGGACACCAATTTAACGTGATTGGCAAAAGAAGCAATGGCGACATGAGGAAAACCTTGATGGAGGCAGTTTCAATTGTGACTTTCAAAAGTGAATTGAATAATTATCTGAAGAGAAAAGATTTTCAGGACTATGAAGAAAAGGCGTGGAGGGATGAGATGAGTACCAAGGTGAGTACAGGGACCAAGCACGGATGCGATGGGCTGAATGGCCTCCTTCTGTGCTGTAACCATTTGAAGACTCTATGACTCTGGTACATCAAGCCCGTCCAGATAATTACAATTACAATAAGAACGAGGGCAGCAGATGCATCAGAATGCTATCACCTTCAAGTTCCCCTCCAAGCCTCTCACCATCCTGACTTGGAACTTTATTGCCGTTCCTTCACTGTCGCTGGGTCTAAACCCTGGAACTCCCTCACTAGCAGCACTGTGGGTGTACCTTCACCCACATGGACTGCAGCGGTTCAAGAAGGCAGCTCACCAGCACCTTCTCAAGGGCAATTAGGGATGGGCAATAAATGCTGGCCCAGCCAGTGATGCCCACATCCCACGGATAAATAAAAAGAAACTTTCTGATTCAGAATACACACACACTCCAGATTAAAGCAAAATACTGCAGATGCTGGAAATATGAAATAAAAACAGAAAATACTGGAAAAACTCAGCAGGCCTGACAGCATCTGTGGAGGGAGAAACCGAGTTAAAGTTTCAAGTCCGCACGACTTCTTCAGAGTGAAAGAGAAGTAGAAATAGAAGTAGAAGTAGAACCATAGAACCATAGAAAAGTTACAGCACAGAAGAGGCCATTCAGCCCATCTTGTCCATGCCAGCCCTAGGACACCCAGGTGCCCTTTCTAATCCCACCTTCCTGCGCCCGGCCCACAGCCCTGCAGCTTACAGCACTTAAGGTGCAGATCCAGGTACTTTTTTAAAAGAGTTTAAAGTTTCTGCCTCTGCCGTGACCAGCTTTCGCAAGGGGATTCTACAACTTCCCCAGTTGGCTGATCGCTCTGCTGCCCCCTAAAATGCACATTAGTTTGCAGTCTGCACCTCAGCGCTGAAAAGTTCTGGAGTAATTGGTGGCATTTTCATGCTTTTGCGTCGCTTGTGTGGGCAGAAAAGCTTCAGAGGCTCCGACTCCAAGCCTGTCAATGGAGCTGCTGCTGAACGGCCTCAGCTGCGGAAGAATGTTCACTTTTGACAAACTTTTCCAGGGGCGTGGCCACTTCCTTCACCCACTGCAGCCCCCCGGCCCCTCCCTCAACCTCACCACGCCTCAACCAGCCCCCCAGCACGCGCTCAAGCATCCATTCGCCCCACCGGCCTCACCCACACTGGAGACCTTGCCCCGACACCAGCCTGAAAGCCATCCTGGAAGAAGAGAAGCTAGGGCTGCTTTAAATAGAAGTAGAAAACACACTCGCCACCCTACCCAAAATCATGTGATAAAATAAAACAAATATTCCTAAATCCTAGGAGTAGTTTTGAAAGAATGTCATATCACATCATCTAACTGGCTTGAAGTGGTAATCTGTATAATTCCACTTCAGAACAGTTAGTAAGAGTTAAAATTATCCCAACAAAATTCAGCTGAATTTCTTTTAAAGGCAGCTTAAAAGTCTTCTGTAAATTGCTGCCTGTGAGATCCCATATGAAGAACAAGACCGGGGGATATTTTAGGCAAAAGACCCCCTTTGATTCATAAGACGACATCATACTGCCTTCATCAGATTTTATATATTCGTGTGGAGAGATCTAAATATACAAATTAATTTTGCAGAATAAAAGGCTGAAGTGAAAGCAACTAATCAGGGGGTATTGAAATCGCAGACACTGCCCACCTATCAACATCACTGCTTGCAGTGAAAGGACAGTAATTGCACCCTGTGACGAAAAAAATTATAGTCAGTAGCTTTTGTCACTGTCATGGCTATCAGTAGATCCAGCTGTTAGCCCCAAGTCTATGAGGCTTCCTGCAGATGGCAAGTGGGTTGATCTCTCTTTTGCTTGATTAGACAAAATCTCACTGGAGCTAATTTAAGGCTTATAATGAGTACATGTGACTTGGCTATTGGGCTTTCAATATCTTAAGTTGAAAAACTATTAAAGACAAATGTGTGAGGATCATAAACATAATATTCAGTTTGTTTACTCTCATGAGCACCCCACATTTCTTTCTGAAGATGAATTGCAGATTATTAAAATATAAACACTTAAAGTCACTTATCCATACTGAAAAGTGAATGGCTGCAGATTGGCTAAATAATTATGATTTGGGTCCAATTAATCCTAGAGGAATAAGAAGAGGTTACACTATACCTGGGCTCAGTAACTGCAAGTTCCCCTTCACCCACTGACCTGTAATCAGCATTTCTTATTGATATCAAACCAACTGACACCTGGCAAACTGTGTGGGTCTCGGTTGGCATCACTTTCAATAATGTCTCACTCACTCATACAAACATATGAACGTATAAATTAGGAGCAGGAGTATGCCATTTGGCCCCTCGAGCCTGCTCCACCATTTGATAAGATCACTGCTGACCTGATTGTGGCCTCTATTTTCCTGTCAACGCCCATACCCTTTGACTCCCTCGTCACTCAAGAATCTATCCAACTCAGCCTTAAAAAGGTTCAATGGCCCTACCTCCACTGCTCTCTGTACAGTACTCTAGATGTGGTCTCACCAATGCCCTATACAACTGTAGCAAAACTTCCTTACTTTTATATTCCATTGCTCTTGCAATAAATAACAACATTCAATTTGCCTTCCTAATCACTTGCTATACCTGCACACTAATTTTTTGTGATTCATGTACCCGGACACCCAGATCCTTCTATACCTCAGATTGCTGCAATCTCGCTCCATTTAAATAATATTCTGCTTTGTTATTCTGCCTGCCAAAGTGGACAAGTTCACATTTCCCATATTATACTCCATCTGCCAAATTTTTGCCCACCCACTTAACCTATCTATATTCCTTTGCAGACTCCTTGTGTCCTCTTCACAACTTACTCACCTACCTATTTCTATGCCATCAGCAAATTGAGCAACCATACAGTTGGTCCCTTCCTCCAAGTCATTGATATAGATTGTAAATAGCTGAAGCCTCAGCACTGATCCCGGTGGCACTCCACTCATGACATCTTGCCAATGCAAAATGATCCATTTATTCCTAATCTTTGCTTCCTGTCAGCTATCCTATTCTCTATCCATGCTAATATGTTACCCCCAACATCATGAGCTCTTATTTTGTGTACTACCCTTTGATGTGGCACCTTGTCAAATGCTTTCTGGAAATCCAAGGACACCACATCGACAGGTTCCACGTTATCCACGTTACTTAAATGCTACTTCCTCAATGAACTCTAATAAATCAGTCAAAAACCTTCCTCTTTCATAAAACCATGTTATCTCTGCCTGATTGCATTAAGATATTCTAAGTGTCCTGCTAAAACCTCCTTAATAATAGATTCTAGCATTTTTCCTATGACTGATGTTTGGCTAACTGGACTGTAATTTCCTGCCTTATGTCTCCTTCCTTTCTTGAATAAAGGAATTAACTATTCATTATTTTCCAATCTGATGGAACTTCCCCAGAATTTAGAGAATTTTGGAAAATTAAAACCAATGCGTTTATTATCTCAGCAGTCACTTACTTTAAGACCCTGTGATGAAGTCCATCATGACCTGGGAACTTGTCAGCCTTTAATTCCAATAATTTTCTCAGTACTCTTTCCCAGCTGATTGTAATTGTTTTAAGTTCTTCCCTTCCTTTCACCTCTTGATTTACATTTATTTCTGAGATGTTACTTGTGTCTTCTACTGTGCAGACAGACACAAAATATATATTCAATGCATTTGCCATTTCCTGATTTCCCATTATTAATTCCCCAAATCCACTCTCGAAAGCATCAACGTTTACTTTAATTATTATTTTCCTTCTGAAATACCTGTAGAAACTTTTACTATTTGTTTTTGTATTTCCAGCTATCTTTCTCTCATACTCTAATTTCTTCCTCATTATTTTTTAGTCTTTATTTGTTTTTAAAATATTCTGTCAAATCATCTGACCTGCCATTAATTTTTGTAAAGTTTTTTTTTCAATTTGATACTATCATTAACTTCCTTAATTAGCCACAAATGATGCATTCTTCACCTAATGTCTTTCTTTCTCGTTGATCGCTACTGATCTATTTCACAACCTGACTCCCCAGTTCACTTTAGCCAACTTTGTCTTCATATCATTATAATTGCCTTTATTTAAATTTAAAGCACTAGTCTTAGACCCACTCCTCTCTCTCTAAAACTGAATGCAAAATTTAAACATGTTATGATCACTGCTATCTAGGGGCGCCTTTACCTTGAGGTCATTAATTAGCCATTAATTAATTACACATTACTAGGTCTATAATAGCTTGATCTCTGGTTGGCTCTAAGAAACTGTCCCAAAAACATTCTACAAACTCATCTTTCAAGCTACCCTTGCCAACTTGAGTCATCCAATCTATATGTAGATCACTGTAACTTTCTCACGAGCCCCTATTACTTCTTCCTGTATTCCCCATCTTAGATTGTAGTTAATATTAGAGGACCTATAAACTACTCCCACAAGTGATTTCTTATCTTTGCTACTGCTTGTCTCGATCCAAACTGATTCTGTATCTTGATCTTTAGTGTCATCTCCCACTATTGCACTAATGTCATCCTTAATTAACAGAGCTAACCCTCCACCCTTTCTGAACTTCCCGCCCTTCCAAAATACTATGTACCCTTCAATTTTCAAGTTCTGGCCTTTGTTATCTTGCAGCCATATATCTGTAATGGCTATCAGATCATATATTTTTATTTCTATTTGAGGCTGACAATTCATCTGTTCTGAATGCTATGCACATTCAGATACAGAGCCTTTAGTTTTGTCTTTTTACTATTTTTGTAATCTCTAGCCTTATCTGCTGACACGCTAAGTTTTTACGCTCTGTTCCTTCCTGCTTTGATTTGCATTACCCATATTGCTACTTTGCTCTCTTGTCTTGGCCTCACCCTTTGAGTTATTATATCTTCCCTCACTTGATTCCTTGTCCCCACTATCTACTTTAAAGCCCTCTGTACTGTCCTAGTTATACTACTGGCCAGAACACTGGTCCCAGCACAGTTCAGATAAAGACCATTCCAATGGTACAGCTCCCACTTTCCCTAATACTGGTGCCAGTTCCCCATGACCCAAAACCCATTTCTCCCACAGGAATCTTTGAGCCACACATTCAACTATCTAATCTTATTTACCCTATGCCAATTTGCTTATGGCTAAGGTAATAATCCAGAGATTAATACCTTTGAGATAAAAACAGAAAATGCTGGAAAAACTCAGCAGATCTGGCAGCAGTGGAGAGAGAAGCAGAGTTAATGTTTTGAGTCCAATACGACTCTTCTTCAGAGCTGAAGAGAAGTGGAAATGTGATGGATTGGAAAGAAGGTCAGGGATAGGTGAGAGCTCAGGAGAGGTTTGACAAAGATGTCATGGACACAAGACAAAGAGAGTGTTAATGATAGTGTTAAAGACTAAAGTAGGTGTAAGTAGCGGCATGAAGGTAAAATAGCAGAATTTGCTAATAGCAGAGCAAGGGTCAGCGCTATGTGAAAGCAAAATATAAGAAAAAGTTACAAATGGCCCTGTGGGGGGAGGGGGTAGGGATTTTTTTTTTAAAGATCAAAATAGAGGGAAGCGTTCATGGTCTGAAGTTGTTGAACTTGATGTTAAGTCCAGAAGGCTGCAAAGTGCCTAATTGGAAGATGAGGTGCTGTTCCTCCGGTTTGTGTTGGGCTTCACTGGAACATTGCAGCAGGCCAAGGATAGGAATGTGGGCATGAGAGCAAGATGGTGAATTGAAACGGCAAGCAACAGGAAAGTTGGGGCCATGGTTGCAGACTGAGCTAAGGTGTTCTGCAAAGTAGTCACTCTGTCTTGGTTTAGTCTCCCCAGTGTAAAGCGGAACACATTGTGAGCAGCGAATATGGTAGACTAAATTGAATGAGGTGCACGTGAATTGCTGCTTCACCTGGAAGGAGTGTTTGGGGCCTTGAATGATGAGGAGGGAGGAGGTAAAGGGGCAGGTGTTACACCTTCTGCGATTACATGGAACGATGCCAAAGGAAGGGAGTGATGTGTTATGGCTGATGGGTGAGTGGACCTTTGAAGTCCTTAATATTTCAATTTAGCCCCTAGCTGCTCATACTCCATTAGCAGAACCTCTTTTCTAGTCCTATCTAAGTCATGGACCATGACAACTGGATTCTCCCCCACCCACCGTAAGTTCCTCTCCAGCCCCAAGGAAGAGGGAAATAGGGAAAGTACGTGAACAAGAATCCCAAGCAGGTGACCAGAACCCTGGCACTGGGCAGGCAGCAAGCCATCTGGACTCTCGCTCTCAACTGAGAACTGTGTCTATTCCCCTGACTATGCTGTCCCCTCCTACCACTACATTCCGATTAACTCCCATCGCGTGAGTGGCTTCCAGCACTGCAGTGCCACAATGAGCTTGCTCATCCACCCTGCAGCCCTTGCTTTCAACCATACAAGCTGTAAGAACCTTGAGGACCAAGAACAGTGCCATGGTACAGGCTTCCTCCTCCTGGATAATGCCTCTCACCTTGCCAATTACAGCCAGAGCAGCTGCATGATTGCGGGGTTTTGGGGGGGGTGGGGGGGGGGGGTGGGGGATGTAATATTTCTTCACCACTTCCCTTTTCCGATACCCTACATTAACAGAAATAAGGAAATGTATGGTGCGGACTGCACTTGGCGGGTTGTGAATTGTTGAACTGCAAATTTGAGGCCGACATCCTTGTTATGGCTGGCATCCACATCCAGCCTGCAGTACAGCTTCATTGGTCCCCTGCTGTGCTTCTTGTGAGCTTGTTCTCAAACGGCAAAGGATTGACAGGCTGTTTTGCCTCTTGCTTGCCAAAAGCCTGCAGCTTGATTGACAGCGAGGGCTTAAAAGCCTGCAGGCCCAATTCTTCTGCCACTCTGATGGAGACAAAGCGCAGATATCTTGTGGTCTGCAAAGAGGGCTGACTGGAAAAAAACACACACACATACACACACATGTCGATTAGGAAGAGGGATATAGGGAAAGTACGTGAACAAGAATCCCAATCTAAACTGTATTCATGACTCCAGGGAGATATCCCATATCGTATTTAAGTTTTGTACAATTGCTATCATGAATTTCCTGTGCAGCAAATTTCTGTTCCCGGGCAGCCCAACACTTAGATACCAAGTGAAACCATTTCATAATGGGGGAAAAGGAAAATAGAGGCCAAGTTTGTGAGGGCTATCCTTGTGCGCCCCCTAATAATGCCTCACAGAGTCGCGATGGGAACAGCCAGCCCTTCCATCAGTTTTGTCAAAGGAGAAATAATTTGAAAATAATGTAAATTCAGCCAAAAAGGATAATTTGTACCCTGCAAGTTCTTTGTAGACAGATAAAACTTTATCACTATATCAATTACTTAAAAAAAATAGGTTCATTATTTTTGCTGTTCATTAAGGTGAGAGATGTCAGTGCTGTGTCATGAAACAATTTTCTTCTAGTACTTACTGTCAGCATCAAACACCTGGGTACAGCTATCACAGGCAGGATGTGGAGTTAAAGTTAAAAGCTCCTTTAGAATCTGCTCTGATCCCAACTTCAGAAGAGTGTTCCTTAATACACCAGAGTGATTGCTTTTCATCGCCCACACAAAACATCCTGATGGCTTGGTTGAGGGACATTGCTAATTATCATAAAATTGTGGGCAGCAGTGTGTTGAGTGCCTGTGTTCATTCGGTAACAGACTGACCTCAAGAGAATTAATAAACTACTTAAAAATGAAATAAAAAGGGGAAACAACTTTTACGAATCCTTCAGGGAGAAAGGGCAAGACACTCAGTGTGAATGAATATAGTGACAAGCAAAGTCACATTAAAATGGAGATCAGAGGGGAAAAGAGGCCTAGAAAAAAGCATTTCTGCAGAGGCAAAACATCAGCAATAAGGAAATTCTTTCAATACTTTTGTAGTAAGAAGGTAGTTAAAGAAAAGATGAGGACCACAAAGATGCTACCAGGACTAAAACCAAAGATGAAGACCAAGTCATTTTCGGGTGTATTATGAACTTTCAGTCAATACTTTAAACATTTTGAACATAAACAGTCTATTAAAATGGCCACTGAAAATCATGTGACATTTTGGCTTCAGAGCTCCAGACAGTCCCAAGACTCAAAACAATTGCCTGATTAAATATGCACATTCACAGCCATGCAGAGAATTCACACATCCCTTTGCTTAAGGATGGACCATCAACAAAAGAAACATAGCATTCCAGCTGGCCTATCTTTTTGTTTCACCATGGACAAAAAAAATATGGAAACTCAATGTGTGTTAGACGAATGTGAATGGATTTTCATTGACCTTCCATTGTATTATAATGATCTATCACCCAAACCTGGACTAGGTGAATTTTAAAGTGTCAGACAACAACATAGGAGGTGTAATCAATACACACCACCCCCTTTTGAATAAAGGACTTTGAACTTATAACAGTCACATGGAAAGGAACTATTTTGTGGTCTACTTTAAAAATTTAGCAAGAAGGTGCTCAGAGTCAGAGATTCCACTGAAAGCCATCAACCAGCTGCAAGACATCCAAGCAGCCAAGGTAATTAACATCAATATCTTGAAAGTGGGAGACTCGTAACAAAGAAAAGGACTTTCCACAACATGTTCCAACTTCATGTTCACCAGAGAGCCAACCTCTGGAAAGTTAAATAAAGGGGTTTCGCTGCTCACTGGAAATCCCCTGCTTTACAAGACCTTCACTTCAACCAAAGCATCAACTCATCTAAGAAACCACAAGCCTCTACAAAAGAGGCTGACACAATCATAAATTGTAATGGTATTGGTATTTTTTCCCTCTTCTGTATCTAGTCTACGTGTGGGTGATAGTGTGGGTGAGTCGAGTGAATGAGACGTCACATTTTTAAAACTCTGGGGCACATGTGTGATGACAAATAAACTTCTTTATCCTTAAATTCACAAAAAGCTTGCCGCTGGAATTATTTAAATTGGGACAAACACTCTGAGGATAAGAAAACACACACTGCTCACTTACAAAAATACTGATCACAGGCAGTAAAAGGAAACACATAAATTCTGTCCGTGACAACAAGATAGTTATTATACTAAATTATTACTTCCTCCTAATATTCACTACGGAAGACCTGAGGAACATATTATCCCTTAATAGGGATAATCTAGGCAAAATGAATTACATTGGTATAAATGAGATGGAATTCCTAGACAAGCTAAAAGTTCCGAAAATAAATAAATCCCTAGAGATAGATGGTAGCTTTCCTAAAATGCTAAGAGATGTAGGGAGATTTGTGAGCCATTAGCAGAACCATTAGCAATCATTATGAAGGGTCACTGGGCACTTGGGAGATATTAATAGATTGGAAGCAGGCTAATATGCAAAAAAGGACCACAAAATGGAGCCTGACAGCCATTGAGCCATTTGCTGTGCTCCAATCTTCTGTAAAATAATGAATTTCAAAATTCTTACATCAGAACTGATAATCTGCATGATAATGTTTGACCAAGTATCTGTTGTTTACTATCCTTCATACAACTCCTTATCCATACGTAAGATTTGCCCTGAGTTACTCCAGCTTCCAATTTAACAAAATGCCTTTTGTGTGGAACATATCCAGCACGTTGTAGGGTTAGTCACTTCTTTAGATGTCACTTCTTGAAAGCAGTTGAGCAGGACCTTCCCTTTCTGGCTCCATGTTGGTTATTGTTTACGTCACCATTTTTGTGCAGATTGTCAATTCTGATGAAAGGTCACAGACCTGAAACGGTAACTCTGCTTCTCTTTCTGAAGATGCTGCCAGACCTGCTGAGTATTTCCAGCATTTTCTGTTTTAGTTCCAATAAAATGTTGAAAGCTTTAACCAAGCAAAACAAAATGGAATATGAGTCAGGCTGCATCATGATTATTGGGTTTAACTCTGGTAACAAAGGAAACATTCAAGCTTTGGAGGCACCGGAGGGAAGAGCAACAGGCATCTGTGAAGAAAGACTAGAGAAATATGAAGCTTTCAGCTGAAAGAAGTCACCTGAGAGGTGATATGGGCAAGATAGTCAACATTATGGGACAGATGGACCTGGAGTTACTTCAGATTGTGAAAGTGGGAAAGGGTGGTGCTGGTCACAGGATCAAACAATTTTTGGCTATCCGTAGATTGTCTTGTTCTCCAATTGCAGACATAACTCTTCCTAGAAAGGAAAGCAAAAAGACTGGCTCACAGATTTTAAGGTTCATTAATGCCCCCTAATAGTCAGAGAACAGGGATTGCATTAGTAATTCCATTTCTTCCCCTGCCTCCCCCCCCTCACCCCCCCACCCCCGACGATATAGCACTCTACCGTTATACAGTTTTCACAGCCAATGAGGGGAAATTAAGTGTGCCATTTTCCATTGCTCCTAGTGGCACCTGGAAGATGAGTGGATGTCACAGAGGAAGACAAGAGTCATTAGAACAGGCAGAACAATGACAAAGCCATTTGGTTCATCAAAGTGCATCCAACTGCATTTTTAATATCCCTAATGGCTTTGCTTTCACTCCCTTGCTTTGAAAACTGTTCCAAACATTTTTCAAAAGAGGAGAGATTTCTCCCTGACATCAGCTTTAAATTTATGTTTCATTCATTTTCATTTAATAGCCTCGGGTTCTATCCTCCTGGCTTTCTGTGCACACAGGCCTACAAGCAGCTGGTTATAAAGCAGCACTGGCAGAGGCCAGAGACCAGGGTTGCTGCCAGAGTGATCCGTGGCACAAACAGGATTGAAAGAGAACTTAAGAATAACTCTATTAAGTATAAATGTATAAAGTAATTAAACTGCCATTTAGATACACGGGGTTGAATCTATTAACGACATGCTCACTGCTGAGATTGTATTATTTCCCATTTTCTCAGATTTAATGTAAAAATCCTGCCGCCAATGTGGTTCCATTCTCACAGTCTGAACAGACTGTCAGTTTATGCTGAAGTAGCTCTTGTTGTGAGTTACCAAAGTGATGAATGATAGAAGCAGTGGGAAATGCAAAATGTTTCAGCTGTATGCCCATATAGCATTAAGCACACTTGAGTTCGGTCTGGATAAGACCAGCTGCAATGTGGAACTTTCTCTGAATTAGCCCAGCAAAGTGCCTCAGCTGCATCATCAGTGGGCATCTCTGCATTATTGATTCTTCCATCCCTTCCTTTCGTTGGAGCATTGCTGAATTACTATTAATTAGCGCCAAATGTACAGTCTGCTTTGTGCAGTGGCAACTAGCTCGAAAGTGCCTAAATGCATTGCACTTGTGATCCTTAACAGCCAACAGAGAGAGGGGAGGCCATTATCCACCCATCTGTCTGGGTTAGTATTGAACCCAGGCCCCCCGAGGTGAAAAGGCTGTTCAGACACACTAGGCCACCCAGAGCTTTTAGAAAGAAAATTGGATTATAGCACGCCAAATTACTGCAGCAATGAAACTAAATCTGACCCATGGTGCACAAAAATGCCCAGGTCTTCTTTAAACCACTTGCAGATTAGCAATTAAGTGGCAGCTTTTCCACTTGTTTCATTTTGACATCAAGAACTGGGGCCTTGATGTTAATGTGAAAATGGGCTCCGGGCAGGGAGAAGCCAGAAAAGGAGTGGGAGGGGTGCACAAAGAGCAGGGAGTCCAGATTTAATAATGCTTCCCTGGATTACTGCAGGGCACAGGCAGGACAAGGGTTTTCTTAGCAATGGGAGGAAGCAACCTGCTGTGTTCACCAAGAAGACATGGTTGGAAGTGGTTGAGGAGGTAAGCAGCAGGAGCATTTTGCCCCAGTCTTGGATGCAATGCAGGAAATGATTTAATGACCTAGCCATGTCAGGAACAGTGAATACATTTACTGATTCATATACACGCTTTGGCATAAACCCACGCTCACCTCTCCCATCTGCATACTCCATCTCATCACCCCATCACTTCAGCAGCACCCAGCTTTCACTTGCTATGCATTTCCTCAACTCCTCATGTGTCCATCCACCTCTTCTACTTGATAATTGGATCCCAAGACAGAGGCCAAAAACATCTTAGCCGTCAGAGAAGCCTGTCTGTATTTCTGCTGAAGCTATATGTGTTGCACTGTGTAGAAGCAATGGGAAGCATAGATTAAATAAATTGCAATTCACCAAGGTAATGCATGTGGATGATTGAGAAAATGTTATGTTGTTAAGCCTCTTCTTTCTATAATGGCACATAAAATTTATTGATTAGAATCACTTCCACATCTTGTTCATTATTGCATCCTGAGTACCAACTCGACCTTTCATTTGTTTCATGATGAATGTCAATACGTGACAAGGCCCGTCGGGTGGGTGAGTGGTTCATGGATTGTTTGATGCAAAGGGAAGGTTGTTATGGGGGGAGGCTGAGATTGCTGTTGCTGGTGGCTTCATTTGTTATTTGCTTCAGTCGAAATAATTCACTGAACCTCATAGCTAGGAAGGCAATGCTGGAGACAATGATCTCATCTGAAGACCACGGTATTCCTCCAACAGCAATCCTTTTTGCTGTGCAATGTTGTGCAGGACACTACAATGATTCTGGACACTCTCGCTGGGAAGTTCGGAAGGGTGATTCCTGACCTATTTAGGCACTTGAAGCACATCCTCAACATGGCGAAAGTACACACCTGTTGGTTATGTAGCTCTCATTGTAGCACTCCCACCCCTCATTGGTGGGGTTGTTTGTAGGTGTCAGGAGCCAAGTTTGAAAGAGGATCTATATTTTGTCTTCTACCAGCCGCTTCTTCACACTGGTTTCTGGAATGAAAAGCTCTGTAATGTTGGACTGCAGCAGTATGAAAATATCATGACAGCATTCAGGTCATCTGATGTTCACCTGCATGAACCTTTTCATGTGGTTGCACACCAGCTGTGCATTGATAGAATAATATCCCTTCTGGTTGCTACAAACACCTGGGGGTGAATTTTACAATGGGATGAATTCCTTGCCCCAGTCTACCAATCGAAAAGTCGGTCGGCACTAAGCTGACTTTAAATTTGGCTGCCCTGCAGAGGTAATACGCTGGGGGTGGCCTTAAAGATGTAAGAGTGGGACTTTTGCCTCTCAGGGACAGGTAGTCCCACCCTTGAGAACTGCTGGCCAACCTGTAGTCTTAACAGTGCCAGAAACAAGTAGTGCCACTGCTGGGGCTACACCCAGTCCCTGGGAAGGAAGAACATGGATACTGAGCTTTAAGGTAATTCCAGGCATTTTGGTCATGGAATGATTGGAGCCCCCATTGAGGGGGCTGCAGAAGGATGGGAGGTCGAGTTTTTGGGGCTGGTGGGGGCAGGTACAAAGGTAGCATCTTGGGGACAGTGCCCTCATGGGCACAGGGAACCCCCAAAGGAGGTACCCTCCTTCCTTTCAAAGCTGCAGGCTGGCCATCTTGCTTCTGCCTTTCCCCAAACGCACATATTATTGCAGCAGAGAACAAATGAGATGCTTAACTGGCCAGTAATTGGTCAGTTAGGGGCCTCAATAGGCCCAAAGATAGCAGACTGCCTGATGCCTTACCCGTCCACAATAAGGTGGGAGACAGCTTGCGGGTGGGTAGTGGTCTGGCCACTCACTTTATTTTACAAGCCCCTCCGCCTTCAAGTACGCTGGTGCGGGGGGGCCATAAAATTCACCCCCGGTTGTGCTGGTGGTCCTTGGATTATCATGAGTGTGTAATCGATGATGTCCTGTATCTATGGGAAAATGGCCAGAGGGGTGAATGTGAATGTGTGCTTAATCTGGTTATTGTCCTCACACAGGAGCTTGACACAAAGCAATGCCCTGGGAAAAAACCCATTCATGATCTGCTGTTTACAGTTATGGGAACTGACTAAGGCACCCTCGATCTGTCTCCAGTGGCAAATTGGAAGGAGTCAGAGGCATAGAATGCAAGGGCAATGTGTTTGTTGATGGAGATGGATAATGCATGGCCACCAGAAAGCAATTCTCCTTGAACCACCTGCTGTGTCAACCTGAGCCTGCAGAAACATTGTTCTTCTGATGCGTCTAGGTAGCAGTGGTTACTGCCTTCTATGACCTTGACCCCTCTGTTGGCATCCTGCTCTGCTGTTCTGCCTTTTCCTCTTGTGTGTACCTCCCCTCTTGTGCACCTGCTGATCTTACCACAACATGATGTCACTGCCCTGGTTGGTGATTGTCCCATTCGATGGTGTCAACAAAATCCTCCCATTATGCTTCTGTCTGTTTGAAAGCCTCCAAGCCTCTCCACAAAACTAGATGCAGACAAAAACTCTTAGCTAAACCTGAGGCTTAACCTCATGAAGTGCATCTAAATCCTGCCTCTTTCACTGATGAGTTTCCATGTAGGAGGAGTCAGATTCAAAGGAATAGTAAAATGATTTGAAAATCACATAAAATCAATTTAATTATCATATGAAATCTTATACCAATTGCCGGCCCTCCTGTGCTCATGATTGTGCTGATTCCAGTGAGAAGGTTACTCATACACAGCCATGCAGCACTCAGTTAAAACCAGAATTGTGCCCATTGCAGCCAGTGTGCATTTAGGTTTCATTTTCCTTCTACATTTACTAAGCAGCCACACTCCTCCCCAAAACCACCCCCATTGTTGGGTAGTGAAACTACCCCTCTCATATACCTGTTGGGAAAAATATTTATTTTCAAATGTAGCAAAATGAAGAATGAGCCACTGATTCAAAGTGATTTAGTACAATGGGCCAATGGTTTTTTTATTCATTCATGGGACGTGGGCATCACTGGCTAGGCCAGCATTTATCGCTCATTCCAAATTGCCCTTGAGAAGGTGGTGGTGAGCTGCCTCCTTGACCTGCTGCAGTCCATGTGGTGTAGGTACACCCATAGTGCTGTTAGGGAGAGAGTTCCAGGATTTTGACCCAGTGATAGTGAAGGAATGGCAATATATTTCCAAGTCAGGATGCTGTGTGGCTTGGAGGAGAACTTCCTGGCGGTGGTGTTCCCATGTGTCTGCTGCCCTTATCCTTCTAGATGGTAGTGGTCGTGGGTTTGGAAGGTGCTGTCTAAGGAGGCTTGATGTGTTCCTGCAGTGCTTCTTGTAGATGGTACACACTGCTGCCACTGTGCAACTGTTGTGGTGGGAGTGAATGTTTGTGGATGGGGTGCCAATCAAGTGGACTGCTTTGTCCTGAATGATGTCAAGCTTCTTGAGTGTTGTTGAGCTACACTCATCCAGGCAAGTGGGGAGTATTCCATCACACTCCTGACTTGTGCCTTGTAGATGGTGGACAGGCTTTGGGGAGTCAGAAGGAGAGTTATTCACCACAGGCTTCCTAGCCTCTGACCTGCTCTTGTAGCCACAGTATTTATATAACTAGTTCAGTTCAGTATTATGCAAAAGCAAAGAACAGTTGAACTAAGGTGACCCATTCACATGTTATTGCGTGAAAGGGCACATGTTTTTCTGCACGTTCCCAATCCCTCAGCTTTGAGGCCAGTGACTTGCCCACTGCAATAGAAGGGAAAGCAAGGGAAATGTTGCCTGTGATTGTTCTCATGCAACTTCTAGCAGCCAGCTCTGGAACAAGACCTCCAGAGAGGCCCAAGGCTGGAAGACCTGTCTGTTCTTTCAGTTGGTGAATGGCATATCAGCTAAGAAGATCTGAATAGAATAGAATTAAATGCATTTTAGAATGAGAGTTGAAAGGAAAAGCTGAGTGCAAAGCTAAAATTTCTTTAGCCAGTCATCCCTCATTGGCTGCTGACTCATAACCTTTCCTGGGGAATATTATCTCTGTGTGCTACATGTAACGAAATCATAAATGTATTCTTTATTAATGGGTTTGCAATTCCATTACACAACGCACAGAGGAAATCTTAGCCCCTTGGTTGGTGTTCGCTTGCTGCAATTGATAATAAGATAACATCTCAAGATGCCCCCAGTTTTCACTCGGCAGGACAATTTCCTCAGGCAGCTTCTTCTCTTAACTGGCGTTAGAATTTTAAGCAGCAGTAAGTTTTAGAGAGGCCACATTTTGCCTCCCTCTGCCCACCTAACACTGGTGGAGGCTTCCAGCTTATTATTGCAACAGCTGCAGCGGAATCTGCTTACCAGCATTTGCCTTTCAACTTTTAATTTTATAAATAGTTTGTGGACTGGAGCCATGTACATTCTAACTACTAGGTGGGTAGAGACAGAAACTACTTTAAAACTCACTGCTGGCTAAAATTATAGTGCTGGTAAGACTGAGAGTGACCTCCAAAGGAAACAAAAATATTCCTGCTACACCCCCAATTTTTTGTTCACAATAGGAAAAGAAACCCATGAAACGTTTCCTATACATTGTGCTCAATAAACTTTGTCGCAAGCATTTCCATTTCTCTCCAGAATTATACAGTTTCTTGCTGTGACCATGCACAAGCATCAAAACATAGCAATAAATCAGAATTGCTGTGTGTTTGTTGTTAATGACAAGAATATGGTGCAGGCATACTAGCTGCAGTAGACATGCTGCTGCTGCACTGAGAGGCATTAGGTTTTTATGTGGAATGAATATGTTGCTAGGCAGCAAGATACAGCAAAGATGCTCATAATGTCTTGTCTCTATCCAGCTGCGATGAACATTATCATGTCTTAGTTAAGCATGGAAGCAAAACCATCATTTCATTTGAATTTCGAGTAACCTCTGACATAATGCGGCTTGTGCCAGTTAAGATCTTTCAGGATGTGAGAGTTTTGAGTCTTCGGCAAAAGTACAATTTGAAGTCTCCTGAATTGCAGGAAATGTAGCATTTACTTTATTCTGACAACACTATTATTCAGATTTGCTGCATCTAAACAGCTACTTGACATTTGACATGGGTATACGATAGTGGCATCAAGAAGAGCTGAAAAGGCCATCGGCTGTACACATGACTTGCCTTATAAATCTTCATTTAACTTTGATAAATCATTATAACCATAAGACAAGTCATAAAGTTAAGAAGCTTACGGTTCCCTATTAGGACTGGTCATTAAATAACTATTAGAAAACAATACTACCATCCACAATTGAAGTACTTAATGAGTTAACACTAATTATCAAATACTCATCTTGTTTTAGGTACTAAATTCATTCAGGCTTTGAAACCTTCTGTTCTGCATGTCTCTGTTTAAACCCTACAAAAGACATATGCCTTTCAGCATCTTATAGACACACGCTTGGTGGAAAAAGGTGAAGGTTTAATAATGTCAAATCTCTTCTGAAACTTAAGTTGATCATTTTATCATAATATTAGACTTAATAACTTATTGCATGTATTGATTTTAATTTTCTGAAAGCTATTTCCAACACTCAGAGTTAATCATTATGAAAATTGGATCCATTTTAAAGTTGGAGATTAATAACATGTAACAGCCTGATAAAGAGAATTATGTAACTATTTACATTGCAAGATATTTGCACTTGGCCTGCTTACTTAAGTTGCATGGTCGTTGTGTTCAGCCTCCCTCCTTTCAGTTGCCTTAGTTCCACTCTTTTGACCACTCGAAACTACTCAGCCTCTCTCCAGCTTTAAAAACCTCCCCAAATCCCATCTCTTTAATCTAGTTTTCAATTAGCCCTCTTCATATCCTCCTCCCTGGCATGTCCTCCATTTTTGTATTCCTCGTACCTACACAATACATGAACTGACCCATCATTGTCACTGTTCAAAGGAGAAGGGGGACAGGATCCACCCACATGTGCAATGCTTAACAATCTGTGGACCTGCAGTAGGTGGTTGAGCTTAGCAACATTCTTCCGTGAGAAGAATTTAGAAAGAACCACTTATTTATACATAGTATTTATAAAGCATCTTTCATACAGCCAATGAAATACTTTTGACGTGTTCCTGCAGGCAATGTGGTAGCAAATTTATGCACTACAAACTCCCGCAAACAATAATGTGCTGGTGACAAAATAATCTGTTGGTTGAGAGATAAGTATTGCCCAAGGCCCTGAGAATATGCATATTCATCTTTGAAATAGTGCCATAGAGTGTTTTCTGCCCACCTGAGAGGGCAGTGTGACAGCTCATCCAAAAAAAACAGCATCTCCAACAGTGCAGACCTCCTTCAGTACTTCACTGGAATGTCAGTCTAGATTTTCCACTCAAGTCTTGGGAATGTGATTTGAACCAACTACCTTCGTGACTTTCAAGGCAAGAATGCAACCAACTGAGCCACAGCAGATAATGTTAGCACAAAGTTTAAATGAGTAGTACTGAAATCCATCGTCCCAATATTAGCATATTTGACAGAAAGAGGCTGTGAAAAGGATAATAAACCCTGGGCCATCCTTAGCAAGCTCCTATTGTTACTGCTACCATTTCAAAGTGCTCAAACTTTGAATGGCGGAAGCAATGCTGGTGGATTATGGAGACAATGGTGGCAGACAAGCAAAGGTTACCATGGAGAGCGTATAGCAGTGGAGCACAGCAGACAGATGGGCAGCAGACCAGGCCAGGCATGGTAAAAAGCAAAAACATCAGTGAAGCTGAAGAAGCCAGTGAATTTTTGCAGGGAAGGCTTGAATTTTTGTGCAGATTTGTTTAAATAACGTTTGCACCACACTCACTCGTGGCATTTGGATATAATCCTTTGCTGTGAAAGGTTGGATATCATTTTTCTAATGTATATTAACAAGTAACAGTTGGCAGAAGCTGGACCATGGGGGAGAGGCAACAGAGGAGCCAGAGAGAGGATGTTAGATATCAATATTTTAATTTCCTTGAACTGTTCAAGTTACATTTACTGTGGTTCACAGGCATCTTCCAACATATATTAATAAACAATGGAGGGTATATTATAAATATTTATACTTGAATAGAATACAATGATGTACAATGAATTTTGACAGAAACATGGACACACATACCATGTTTAAATTTAGACCTGTCATGCTGAGTGGAGATATTTACCTGAAAATTAGGAATGATTTGCACTTTGAGATGTTTGAATTAACATCAATTATTCAGAGATGAACAATTTTACAAATGGAATGAATGATATTCTACTCTGCAATTAGAATACACCAAATCAAATGATACATGGTAGTGACAGATCTCTGTAGAGTTTGCGAGATTAAGCATTAGGAAGAGTTCAGAATGACTGCTTCATGTCTTGTTTGTGAACCATCATTGGAGACATTTACACAGATGGTGGCACAATGAACCTCAAGCTAAAGTAGACTGTGATGGCAAAGGGGATAAATTCACCATTTAAAGCTTCTACCTTGCATGTCGTTTGCTTCCTATCATTTGTGAATATGTAATGATGTGCGAGAAATTTAATGAGCCAGAGTCCTGTACTGTTTCCCAGCAGCATCACATAGACAATGGAAAAGGGGAAGGCATGAAAAGCTGTCGACGTCTCTAGAGAATGAAACAAGTGTAAGGGAGTATGTCAGGAAGACAGATTAGACAGATACAGTAACAAGAGAAATAGATAACATAGAAATGGCTGAAAGGAGGCAAATACAGACGTGAAAGGTAATGGAGAAGAATGCAGAAACTGAATTGCAAATAAAAGCTGATCATTAGGGAGGAGACTGGGTTCAGAGGACAAGTGAAAGAGATAGGGAGAATGGTTGGGGCAAATCGAAGCTAAACCTAACACAAATTGCATCTAGATGGAGATTTTGTGTTTCATCAAACACCCCTCTTGTTCAGATCATGTCTGAATGAAATATTAATTTGAATAACGTAGATAAGCAATGCAAAGCTTACAAGATATTCTTAATTCTGATTCAATTCAAATGAAAGCAAATTGGTCACCTCATATCACAACTGATCTAACTTGAGATTTAGTTCTGTGGTCTTGAATTCATGCTTTTATACGCTGTTGTGGAACGGATATGAGTTCTAGGTACCAAATGTAGCAACACAAATGTAACAGGTTTAGTGCTAGGAACATGAGATCAGTGAAACAGAGAAGTTGTGCATACAGTTGGTTGCAATCCTGTATAAATAGGGGCATAGACAAAAAGGAGTATCTTTTGTGGCAGCAGCCATAATTGCAGGAAAGTTATTATTCATAATTTCATATTTCCACAAGAAGATGGTAGCTAACTTCAGTGAGAAATGAGAACCATAGAGCACATACTGTTAGAATGGGCATGTTTCATCATACATAAGAACATAAGAAATAGCAGCTGTAATAGGTCAAATGGCCCTTCAAACCTGTTCCAACATTTTGGGTGGCCACTGCCAGAGGCCACTAATACGGGATAGAGCTGTGGCACATGGGGGAATGACAAAATCATACACATAGAGACGTCATCTGGAGATCCAATGTGGTTTGAGATGGAAAGGGCCCAACTGCAAGTAAGTGAGAAATGATGAGGAGGGTGTTGGCGTGAAGAAAGTATGAAAAGCAACTTCTATTTTCTGTGTCTAAGTCAGTTTGAGGCTGCTGCAGACAGAGAAAGGAATAAGCACAAGCCCCTGGCACTGCTTCACTGCTGTCACTGTACGAAGGCACAAAATAACAAACATAAAGCCATTGGTACCAGACTGGCTAAAAACTGGACTATCTGGTATAAAACCTGATTCCATCAGATTGATCTTCTATCTCAACTCCACTTTCCTGCTCTATCCCTGTATTCCGTATTCCCTGATTCCCTTAGGGCAGGATTTTTCGGCCCTGCCTGCCACCGGGATCGTCTCGTCCCACCGAAGGTCAGTGGACTTTTGGCTGAGCTGCCAAATCTCCCGCAGGAGATCCCACCACGCCGGGGCTGGAAAATCCCAGCCTCAGTGTTCAAAAGACATGCACAAAACAACCTTTATTTACTCAGATCTAGGGCTTGCTTGTTTGTTGAATTTTCACAATCATGAAAGGACTTTTCAAAGACATCATCAGCAATCAGCGTCATAAGTTTGCACAAAGATGGCTGACCAACAGTGATAACTATTGTACTCAGCAATTAAAGCTGCAGCCTTTTAATGTTTGTATCTGGACTACAACAGAAAGTTGCAAAGGAAATTCAGGCATTGGAAATTTTAAAAAATTAATTTAAATTCCAAATCGCTATTTCCAGGTGCTTTTGTTTTTCCTTCTCATCATTAGGGTCTCCCACTATTGTGCATCAATCCACACTCAAGCCTCTAATAACTCCTTTCTTGGCAGGCACCTGGGCTGTACGCTTTGTACAGAAATGCCAGGCTTCCTCTTGGCTCCTGTATCTGAAGGCATGGCTAAAATCAGAAACTCTGCAGCGTTCAATTTCTATTTTGGCGCTGGTGAAAAACTGGTGATCGTGGATTGAGTTGTGTTATATACCCCACTTGAATTGCCTATTAGCTGACTTCAACGAAAAGGGAAATCGGACCAAATTTGTACCAGAGCAAAGAACTCTTACCATCAGTATTCCTTTCCCATTCCATGTCCTGTTCTGTCATGTCCTATGCCCCCAACCCCCCCTCAAAATGTGGCTTGCCCATGAATGCATTCTGCCAAATTGGAATGTCAATATATTGCACCACAATTTCAAAGGATAGTTTAATGCCAGGATATCTGGTTCTGTTTGAAACACCTATTTTATTGTAACAAATAGACACTTATTTTTAAAAGTTGTCTATATTTTCCTTTCCCGCAAGCTGTAGTATGATTTTATAAGCAGCCACCATCTTCCAGTATCATGCCATACTTCATGCATGACTCTATCAGGAAGTTGACAGGCTATTTGACCATTTAGATTATCAAGGCCAAGCCTGATTGTGTCCTTGATCTAATGTGAGTAATTTTGACTTTGGGGCACAGTATAAAACAAATGACATTGATTTAGCCACTCGCTGAAGTCAACAGAATTGGAAATCAGGAGAGATCAGCAATGGGCAACTGAATGGATGTCACTCACTTTACACCATCACCCCAATTCAAAATGACCTCCAGGGGCTTTCCAGGAAGGATAGCAAGATTTTGATCGGATGAAGTATTCCTGGTTGATTTTTCCCTATGCTATCTCGGGTTCACTGATGTTAATGTAGACCCCAATCACTAGCTGAAGTCAACTAAATTACACAGGCTAGGAATTAAATCTGTTTTTCTTAAAAAAAAACACGTTAGGAAGACATTTAATTTGATATGCTGATCATTATTTATTGGCATTTATATATCATTACAATTTAAAATAAGTAAATCCCTAGATAGTTATATTGGTGAACTATATCATTGAATGTGAACAGATTATATTTTCTGATGTATCTATCCCAAAATATCTCTGATATTTTTAACTGATCTAAAAAAAGATGAGATTAGGATTCCTTAATATATCAACCTTTAACTGTAAGAGGCCAGTTGTGTTACACCATTTATATCAGGTAAAACAGTTTTGCTTTAATATTGACATGAGCTTTTTGGTGTAATTAGTGTGTGAAGCCATCTGAAGTGCATCTAGACAAGAGACCACCCCGAAACCGTGTTCTCACATTATTTGGCCTCTATTCCCTGTTCTTTTACCTTGGTCTCATTGATTCTATCCTCACATAATTTAACTTGCATTTGAATATCACTGCATTGCGTTCCGAGTTCTATTATCTCTGGTACAGGAGCCTGGAATGTAACTCACGTCTGCCAGCCCCACATCACTCTCTGATTATGTAGCGAGCCTGTGGTACAACAACATGCTGAGACATTTCTCCAAATTGAACCCCTGATGTCTGTTGACACCCACTTTTATACACAAAATGATGCAGCCATATATAATTCATTCAGAACTCAAATCTTCAGTGCTAAATTTCTCAGAAAAACGGTGGGGGATGGGGTGGTGGGGAAAATCAGAGCAAATCTAGTGTGACAGAATACTTCCTAAATTGCTACTACAGACTCAAACATCTTCCGCTACACAATTAATTCAAATTATCAGTAGAGATTAAGATTAATGACACTCACAGGTCTGTCGAAAGGCTGGTAATAAGATACAAAAGGAGTCACAGCAGATCTGACTCTAGTTTAAAGTTGCTTGTGATATTAAAGAAAATTAACCTGCTTCTTCACTTTAAGACAATTATTGTAGATTTGTTGGGGGATATTGCTAAAATGCTTTTAAATAAAAAAATGTTTAAATGTCAAGTTTTATCAATGAAAATGGACATGCAAAATTATAATCTTGCATTTTATTCAGGTCCAGGCCTTAGGTTTTCAACCTGTGGCCCACGAAGGAGATCTACAGGATCAGAATTCTGCCTGCCTGGGGCCAGGTATGTCTGTCAGACAGCACAATGCTATACTCTTAGGTATTTGTTGACTGACTGGCATACAATTTCTGTTGCTGCATTATCCCAAGAACAAGAGTTCTCAGAGTGTACTATTTATTTTGGTAGCTGACACTGCCTGCCAGAAATTAGGGAAGGAGTCTCCCAGAACTATCAATATTTGCAGGGAGTCCCCACTGACATTGCTAGCATAGGATGGTAATTAGGTGACAGCTGGAACCGCATCATAAGACGGTATAAACTTGCACTTGATTGCATTTAACACTTGACACAAAAAAGATTGCACATGCCATATCTTTCACCCATGGACTCGTTTAAAATTGTTCATTTAATTATTTATTTTGTTTTAGTTGCCCCACATGCTTCACACTGCCAACTATACCCTGTGCCTGTGCCAAGACAGCTTTGTAGATGGAAATTAAGGTTTGCCAGAGTAGCCCTGAATCCATTGCCTCTGATTTGCACAGCTGTCTTGCTTCCACTTAAGGCCCACCCAAAGCAGCCAAGGTCTGCAAGACGGTCAGGGCAAACATATCTGAACACAGGTGCCATCGCAACGCCTGCCATATTCTGCTTATAGCTCATGTTGAAACAGAAGCCGCATTTGAATCTGAAGAACAAACATTGCAGCCTGGGGTGGATAGAGGAGACTACCCCCTTTGTGTTCTGGTGAGGACTCTGTAGCAGCTCCCTAGTGGAGCAGGGTTAATATTGTTAATATAGTTTTGTTGAGCTGGATCGTTTTGACTAGGAGAACAAAATAGGAGCAAAAAGTATAGAAATAAAGCCTGAAGACCCCACACAATATTTTATCTTTGACCTTTTCTTCCATGCGTACTGTCACAAGGATAATATATGTCAAAGTCATTCAGGCAGCTTGTCAAGTTGAATCAGTCATACAGAAGCCCTTTAAGCTTAGTAATTGACAGTGTAAACTTTCAGAGAGTTTTTCATTCTTTGTGATGCTCTACAACTCATCAGGTTATGAATTGCACTGTTAGTGCAGCAATTGGTGCATCAATCCCACTCCCCCACCTCCAATACAGAGTGATGGAATTTGTTATACCAAGAAGTTGAGTCCTTGATTTTACCTTAGGTGTCATCCCGCAGGAGATCTTGAGAATGTAATGCATGCAGACTCTCCCACAGGAATTCCAAGGCAATGCTGCATTGTTAGAAAAAATTGCCTTTGAGATGAGACTTCAAGTTGAGGCCCTAAGATAGACATTAAAGATCCCATCTGAAGAAGAGCAGGTAAATTTAACTAGCCTCCTGGCCAACAGTTATGTCACGAATACCACCACAATTTTTGTAATGTGTTAATACAGGGTCGCTTTACTCACGAACCGGTTGCACCCTTATCTGCCGGCAGGTGAGTCGATTAGAATATACTGCAGATATGAAATGAAGCACATTCTATATACTTACACAAACAATAGAGCACTAACATGATGTGTGCTTCCCCCAACCAGACCCTACTCTAGACTAACCTTGACATGGCAGCCCGCGATTCACAGCTATTGGGTCTTACAGTCACGTGGTCAATCTGCTCACATTCTCTTAAAGGTGTATGACACCTCAGATTACCACATCCCTCCCCATTTACTTGAAAGTACATTTTACAACATTTTAACTATTTACGAAAATGAACTATTTACAAATTTAGTCTCTCTGGAGGCTTTTTCAAACGTGTCGCCATCATAGTTCTACGACTTCGGGATGTTTATGTGAGGCCTCCCTCTCAGGAGTTATTTGCCCATTAGACTCCCCAGTAGAAACCTGTAAGTTTGCCTCTTCGAGTCTCTCAGGCTCAACGGGTTCTACAGGTACTTCCAAAGTAAGAGGAGTTCCTTCTACCTGTGGTGTAGACTCTAATGGGAATGCTTGGCGCACCTTTTCTTGTGGATCTGCTTCCCATTTCCTCAGGTGATCTAGATATTTCCTGAGTATCTGAACTTCAGCCGATATATAATAGGACAGGGGCCCTGTCACTGCACTGACTTCATTTGACAGCCATTTGGGCCGATCTCCAACATTCTTTGCAAAAACTGTTTCTCCTACAGTGAAATTTCTTTCACGACTGTGAAAACCATGTTCATTTTTCTGGGCCTCCTGACTTCTCTCTACCTAACCCCCTTAATTCAGCCTTATGAGGCTTAACTGTGTCCTGAGATGTCTCTTCATTAATAATTCTGCGGGGGCAATACCAATGGTCACATGTGACGTAGTCCTATAGCTGAGCAGGAAATATGATAACTTCATTGCTATGGGTTTAGATTTTTCATTCCGGCCTTGAAGGTCTAGATTGCCCACTCAGCCAACCCATTGGATGCAGGATGGTATGGCGAGGTCTTGACATGTGTTATGCCATTGAGAGTTGTAAATCTTTGGAATTCCCTGCTAGTGAATGCCGTTCCATTATCGGACACTATTATCTCTGGTAAACTATGTATTGTGAAACTCTGATGCCACCTGTCTATGATGGTGGCAGATGTGGGTGATCACTCGTCGTATGTATCCATCCATTGGAGTGAGTGTCGGTAAGTAAAAGAAATATTGTGCCCAAAAAAGGCCCCATGTAGTCAACACGGAGGCGAACTCATGGCCTTCCTGGCCATTCCTGAGGATGCAGTGGAGCAGGAGGAGGCAATTTCTGCACCTGTTGGCACTGCATGCAGCTCTTGACCATGTTTTTGATTTCAGTGTCCATCCTTGCTCACCATAAGTAGCTGCGTGCCAACATTTTCATTCTGGAAATGCCTGGGTGAGCACTATGCAATTCTATCAATAATGGTCGTCTCCCTCTGGGAGGCACAATGACTCTCGCTCCCCACAGTAAGATGCCATCCTGGCAGATGACCTCGTATCTCCTAATAAATTCGGGCTTCATTTCGTGCGACTTTGGCTAGTTAGACCATCCCTGTAAGACTTGCTCCCTGACATGAGACAAAACTGGATCGCGGTCTGTCCACTCTCTGATCGGTTTGGCATTCACTGGTGAAGAATCCAGAAAATTTACTAACAAGATAAGTTCTTGAAGAATGCGGACATTCACATTGCTGTCCTTTACAGGTAAACAGCACAGCGTGTCGGCATTGGCAACCTGGCTTCCTGGCCGGTGGATAAAAGTATATTTGTAAGCAGTTTTAGATGCGTGCCAAGGCAATTGGGGGTATTGCCTTATCTTCCCCAAACAAGCCTAGTAGTGGCTTGTGATTGGTTAGAATGGTCAAGTGGCAACCATGATGTATTGGTGGAATTTCTTAACGCCACATACAATGGATGAGCCTTCTTTCTCTATTTGTGAGCATCTTTGTTCTGCCACAGAGTGTTCTGAGATGTAGCCAATGGGCCGTTCGGAACCATCTGCTATCCAGTGGGAGAGTACTGCCCCTGCTCTGTAAGAGAATGCATTGCATGATAAAATCAATTCTTTCTTTGGGTCGAATTGTACCAACAGAGCCGGTGAATGTAGTAACTGTTTTACTGTTGTAAAAGCCTGTTGTTGTGGGGCTTGCCAAGTCCACCCATGGTTTTTCTTGAGTAACCCATGTAATGGAGTCAGTACTGTCAACAAATTTGGGAGAACACAACCATAGTAGTTAACCATTCCCAAGAAGGACTTGAGTTCTGTGGCATTTTTCGGGGCTGTCGCGTCAAGAATAGCTCTCACCTTGTCTTCTACTGGGTGAAGGCCCTGCAAGTTGACCCTGTGGCGCAGGTAAATCACTTCTTTTGCTTGGAAGATACATTTCTCCCTCTTCAAGTGTACTTTGGCTTATCAGAAACACTTCAATACCTCTTCTAAGTTAGCCAGGTGTTCTTCATCAGTTAGTCCTGCTACTCGGACATCATCGAGATAAACCACATGGGTTAGACCTTGCAGCAAATTTTCCATAGTCTGTTGGAAAATGGCACAAGCTGATGAGACTCCGAGGGGTAACCTGGTATATTAGTATAATCCACTATGTGTTGATAGTCACCAAATCCCGAGAGGCCTTTTCTAGCTCGACTTGCTGATAAGCGTGGCTCATGTCGAGCTTCGTATATGCGGTTCCCCCTGCCCACTTGGAGCACAATTCATCAATTTTCGGTACAGGATGCCTGTCAAGTCTGGCTACTTTGTTAATGGTCAACTTGTAGTCCCCGCATATTCGCACACTCTGGTCAGGCTTTAGTACTGGAACTATGGGCGCTGGAAAATTGTGCAGGTTGTAAGACTCCTAGCCTTTCCAGCCTGTCTAATTCAACATCCACTTTCTCTTGTAATGAATAGGGGACTGGCCTGCCTTTAAATATCTGGGGGTTGCTCCAGGATCCACGTGGATTTTAGCTTGCAGCCCCTGAATCTTCCCGAGCTCTTCCCTGAACACAAAGGCATATTTCTGTAGTAATTCTTGCAGATCTTTCATTCTGAGTTGAAAACTCTCAGTCCACTCCAACTTTATTTCCTTAAGCCAGTTCCAACCAAGTAGAGTTGGACCCTCCCCTGCTACCACTATCAGGGGTAGGTTAGCAGACTGGCTTCCACACTGTACTGGAACCTTGCATATACCCTTTACTCGTATGTTTTCATGAGTATTATGTTTTGCATCTGAGTTTTCCAGTTTTAGTGAGTGGCTTCCTCCATTCAGATACTTAAACTTGTGTTCCCCTATGACTGTTGTCGATGCACCTGTATCCACCTCCATTTGAATGGGTTTCCTGTTGACTTCTACTGTCATGTAGTTTGGCTCTGTTTTACCCATTTTTAAATTGTGTAGTGTGTAAATATCTGACTATATCTTCTGGCTCCTTGATTATATAAATTTCATGACTTCTGCCTTTTTGTTTGAAATTTGGCCTCAATCTTTCTTTACAATACTGCATAATGTGCCCATTGCGATGGCAGTAGAAACACTCTTTTTAAATTGTTCATTTGTAGGCTGTTTGGTTCTAATCCTGCTCTTATTGATGTGGTTTTTTTTATCTGTTAAGCCTTTGCTTTTTGCTGGCCTGTTAACGGCGGCTATTTCCCACCTTTCCACGGAAACCTGCACTTCCACACCAGAGCCTCCCTCCCAACGTGAAGAATGGCGCCATTTTGTGCTCCCTCGATTTCTTCTGAGTTCCTGACTGCACTTTCCATTGTGAGCACCAACTCCAGCGCCTTGCTGAAGTCTAAAGTTGTTTCTGACAACAACCTTTTCTGAATGGCGTCTTCATTAATCCCACACACTAACTGGTGTCTTAACATGGTCGTTAATCGATGTCCCGAACTCACAGTGCTCTGTCAGTTGTCTTAAGGCTGCTACATAGCAAGCGACTGTTTCTTCAGAGCACGACACCTCGAATTGAATTTAAAACGCTGCGTTGTTACCAAGGGTTTCAGTTGAAAGAGGCTTTTCACTAGATTCACCAACTCATCAAAGCTTTTGGAATCTGGGGCATTGGGTGCCGTTAGACTGTGAATTAGGCTGCATGTTTTACTGCCACATGTCGATAAGAGGGTTGCCTACCTCTTCTCCTTCCCCGATATGTCATTGGCCAAAAAGAAAAACGTGAGGCGTTCAATATAATGTGACCATCAGGTGGTCTGATGGAACTGTTCGATGTGGCCAAACTGCGGCATACTGGAGGGCGATAGTTTCGACGATTATGGTGAGGGCTTACAATTGTAATGTACCTACAATCGGACTGCAAGGCACAGCTGGTTCACTACAGTTGAGTTTTCCTTGGTGTCGTCAACCGGTTGTGTTTTGCCTCATCGCCGGTTGTTACGTTTTGCTACAGGGTCGCTTTGCTCGCGAACCGGTTGCACACTTATCTGTCGGCAGGCGAGTCGATTACAATATACTGCAAAACAGAGACCAATATGAAATGAAGCACATACTATTAACTTACACAAACAATAGAGCACTAACTTGTGTGCTTCCCTAACCAGACCCTACTCTAGACTAACATGAACATGGTAGCCCACGCTATGCAGCCATTGGATCTTACAGTCACATGGTCAATCTGCTTACATTCTCTTAAAGGTGTATTACACCTCAGATTATCACAATTTTCTTCCATTTTTTAAATTGGGCCTGGTTGTGCACAAGTTGCCTGCCACATTTACCTACAACAGGGAGAGCAGTTTAAAAAGCAATTAACTGGTTACAAGGCACATCCTGTGAAACATGAAAGACCGTAAATGCAATCTCTGTTTGTTCTCTCCAACTTTGTGCATCACTATAGGACTCTAAGAACAGCAAGAGATGGAACATATTCCTTTGACTGTGGCTTGTCATTGCTTTTATTTTGCGTGAGTAAATTTTCATGAAGCTCATGCTTGCTCTGATGTTGCTTTATATTGTCAACTTCTGTCCCTTAGTTATTTTGTATAAAGTGTTCCTGTGTGTATCTGTGCTATCATTTTCTAGTCATTTCACTCAGATTTAATTGTTCACAGCTCCCTTTGAATGAGAGCCACAATAAAATTCCAACAAAAAAATTTCAGTAGCGGCCATTGTGAAAAATGGTCAACATGTTTCATAATGATTTTGTGGCAGAAATGGTTCCTGTTATATCATATCCCTGAGAAACAACTGCCCCATTTTGCAGTGAACTTCAGTTATGGTTACTTTGGAAGGGACAAATTCATTGCGACAACTGGATCTCTTACTCACATGATTCACTGAATCGACACAGCCATCAAAACATGTTCTTAAAGCTCATTTGGATTTCAGAACATCAATTCAGACAATAAAAGAGTAGTTTATAATCTTAGGTAATCTCTAAAGACGTACCAATAGCATTGTGCCCAGGCCCGCAGAGGTAGTATTTACCTAGAGTCTCTGGCGACTTGTCTTTTTAAATACACAGCATATATATGGTAACAAAACAAAATTATCCCAAGGAAAGCAGTGGATTTTACTGATTATTTATTCATTGGATTCTGGTTGCAAATCAATCCTTGATTGCATTTTGCAACATTTAACTTAAAAAAATACTATTAAAAATACTATAATTAAACAAAAGTGCAATGTCACCTTATTGTAAATTACTGTCCCCTGAAACCAACATGGTGATATTGGGTGGGGTTAAGAGTCTAGGATCACTACCGCTTTTCAGGAAGACAAGGACAATTTTCTGCCATTTTGAAAGGGGAAAGAAACATGATTTTCAGGGGTTAAGTGTAAGATCTAATGAAAATTGTAGGGAGAATTTTAAAATATGCATCAGCTGAAAGTTGATTGGAATCCAGAACAAAATTTAAGAGCCTGTTCCTGCCCGAACTGTGACCTCCTGCATGGATGCCCAAAGCTGTAGCTTCCCTATTTACACACAATTGAAGCTTTAGCTTAGGGCTTATTCATGATTCAAAGCAGGGGTCCTGAGGGGTTTGCAGTTGAAACCAGAGGTACTAAAGCACTAGTTCAAAGCATATTCAGAAGTTAAAAGCCATAACGGAAAATTTAAGATTCACAGAGAGAGCAGACTACGCATTTGGGTTGAGTTTGAAATCACCATTGATGTCAGTCACAGAAACTAATACTAATTAATGAATAATGAAAATTATATTTTAGTAAGTGATGCTAATTGTGTTTGACATTCCATCAGGCAGATAAAAACAAAATACTGGAAGTTGAAACAAAGGTACTGGAAATACAAAATAGATTGATTGAGATTGCCAAGAACAAAACTCATGGGTTTAACTGAGGCAGGATGAGGGATAGACAACCAAACCGCTTGCGGGCCATTTAATAATGAGGCTGGGGGCCTTCATTTTAACTCTTATTCTATTTTTAATCACAGGCAACTGGGTTTTCTGGGCATCAGAAAACTCAGCAGCTTAGACAAGGTGAGAAGGAATGGATCCATGAGGCAAGTGCGTTTACGGTGCTGCTTGTGGGTCAGGAGCCGTAAGCATGTTTCCTCCAGGTGCAACAAGTTACCCAGTTAAATTTTCCCAGCCAGTGATCCATCTGCTCTATTCCCTAACCACCTTCGGATCCCCAAGGCCACCATCCAAATCTCCTTCCGCCACCATGGGAACCCAACCCCCGCCACACCGCCCCCCCTCCCCCCACCGAACCTGCCCTATGATTTCGCTCAGTTCCACCCCTCCATCTGCTCTCATAGGGGTTCCAACCTGCAAAGCTGGCTTCCCACATGAGAGGCCTCCATCCTGTCGATCAGGCCGCCTGAGTGGGAATCCCACTTGAAGAAGCCCTGCAGTTAAATTCTGCAAAACATTTTGGAAAACTATTCTTCCAGGTTTTTCAACCTCAAGTCCCCAGCACGGAACTCCCACGCTAAAATCCATGCCTATGTGGCCAAAAGGGAAAGTGTTTTACTTTTCAGCACTAAAATCCCTCACCTTAATTATACAAATTATTTTCTCACACTTTGTGCTAATTAAAACTATTGTGTCTAGCACACATCTGGTGTGACATCCCTTTAGTGAGACACCTCAGACATCACAGCTTGAAGAATACTACATTTCAGGGCATCACATTTCATTGGGTAAATAGTAGTGATTGCCTGAAATGAGAACTGTTATCACTGAAATACTCAGCTGTCTAAATATGAACACAAATCAAAAACTGTTCAATTTAATTTGTCTTGCTTGTCCATCATTGGTGCAAATCAATCATTCAAATAAAATTGAGCCATTGTCTTGACTTCTCAGCTATTTGAAAAATACCCGCATAAGAAATAGGAGAACAGTTAAACAATTTAAAGTATTTATTCTTACTCAAAATTGTTTCAATGATTTAAATCTCCGAAAACTCCTTGAAGTTAATCCTACATTAGGATCTGAAACTTCAATTACTGGGTTGTGTTCGGTTGCGCCTTATTTTTCTGCTGATCCTCCACTTATTTTGGCTTCAGGATTTTGACAGGAGCTGTCCTTACTTTTGGGCTTAAAGCCCCATATTTTGGAGTTGGGGGAAAAGAAGTAGTGCACCAGGATTTATTTTTTTGATCGGCAATACTTCGCTGGCAAGGAATTCCTAATTGTTTCTGACTAAATGAAAGGACCAAGTCTTGTGCTGACAAGAAGCATTATGCAAGCACAGGGGACCATGACAATAAGAGGAGAAAAAATATAACATTATAAAAATTGAAGTAAAAGCAAAAAACGCTGCAAATACTTAGATCAGGTAGCATCTGTGAAGTGTTATGACGTGGCAGATGATGTGTGCCAGGCAAATCAAATCCACGAGAGAAACTTGATCACGTGCTCACAACTGCTTTGCAATTTGTATTTTATTTTGAGATGCGTGCCCTGAATTCAGAAGTAATAAGACTGCCACCACTTCAGAGGCTAACGTTTATTAACAAAAAAGATTTCAAACACATACATAGGTCTACAAATTACTATAATAACTCTTTAAACCCCTAATTAATCTGGCTCCCAGTTACACCTCCATTAAGACAACAGTAAAAACAAATAGATTTTAAACAGATCCAGGCAAAGCAACACGATACCCTGGGTAGTGATATTCAAAGTGAGTTTTCTTAGCTCTGGTTCCTGCAGACAGCAACTTGATGCACAGAGGATGGAGGCTTTTCACACTTGTGTTAGACCTTAGAATGCCTTCTCCTCTGACACATAACCTCATCTCCTTTATACACGTTTCTCTCATTTTAATGCAAATTCCATTGTTCCAATATGTCTTAGGAACTTTACCTTTCTCATAAAATTAGCACTATGAAAAGATTTATATTATCAGGAACATTTGGGAAAAATAAACACACTGTTTGGCTTAACTTCTGGCTAGGTGTAACAGCTTACCATATCTTTGAAATTTAAGCTAACCTAATTTATCCATAAATGCAAATTTTCCTCACACCTCATATTCTAAAACTTCAGCCAAGTTTGTGTTTAGCATTTCAAACCTAGCTTCTTGTTGATAACTCGCAGCCTCCAGGCCAGCTGTCTCCAATTCATTTAAACCACACACACACACAAAGAGAAACTAATCCAAACTCCACTATTAACCCACTTTTACAATAAATCACAAGAATATTATGAACATTATTATTGTTTCTCTCTTCTGTTATGAAAATAAGTTAATGTTTCAGGTCAATGGCTTTTCATCAGAATTTTAAAAATTGAAGGTAAATTTAACAGCAGCGAACAAAGTAGTGGCCTTGATCATTTGTCAGAATAATTCATATAGTCTGTACCACGGACATCTGACAGTCAATTAATTTTATTTGCATAATTCTAGTTTATCAGTGAAATTGGACTAGGGCTGTCAGCTGCTGCCCTGCTTACAGCTAGCTCCTGCACCTTTCCACCATAATCAAAAATAAGCCCAAACTGGCATCAATGTTTCCATATACTTTTAGCCAGGATTCTAGTCCAAAACAAGACAATAAAATTGTGTTTTGTGCAATATATTACACATAACAGGAATCAAATCTGTCTGCAATTTAGGGAACAATAGGTTGATCAGTTCTACACGTCCAGTTATTTAGAATCAATAGTCAATATTTAGGAAGGTACCTAACAAGTCCTTCAAAAAGTTGTTGATACATTAAACCCAAGGAAAAATACTGAGGCTGACATTGGAACTCAAAGCCTCGAAGTATAGGAAAAGCAATTAAAGTAGGACAAAATCTAGGTTTTTAAAATATAGATGTAGGCACACTCTCCACCATAGAATAGAAGGATAAAATTCAAAATGAGCAAACTCTAACTGAGACTAGAAATTAGAAGGAATTTCTTCTCCCTACCCACCAAGGGTATGCAGGAAAAAGTCACAGAACAAGCAGTTAAAGCAATGCTGATTAACTGTTTGAAAAAAAAAAGCTGCACGAACATTTGTTTAGGAATGAGACTGAAGGTTAGAGAGATAAGCAAAGAAAAAGATACTCAAACTAAATACAATGAGTTCTGGCCACGGACACAATGGAGGGATTATCCATAGAAAGCAAATGCCGATATTTGAATAATGCAGAACATTTGTTCAGGACATTAAACAAGCAGGTTAGAGGCTCTGATAGGATAAATTGGTTACAGTAAGTCGAAAAAGTAAGGTGGAACGAATGGCATTTTAAAGTTCCATGATTTGCTATGATGGCATTAACACACTTAGTCAGAATTTTATGGGAAGCTAATGAATTGCACAGATGTGAAGATGTGTCAAAATTGGGCTTTGAGCCCCAGATGCTCAAAGCCTGTATGTTTGTTAATAACAGTATTGCAAAAATGCAATGTTAGTTTTTATCACATTTCCTCTAATCATGCAGGGCTCATTTAATTCCAAACTCAGCTGACCATAAAACTTAAAAACATAAAACAAGTTCCATTAACTTTGATTATATTAGTTAACTATATTGCAATATATTTCTGGATGTTGTCATTAACTAATTTTTTAAAAACAACTTGTCATTTCTGTTGCCTGGCCCCAAATCTCTATTACTTCTGTTGCACAAGGTTTCAACTCAGGCGAATCCTGCCCCTGATCTCTAATCTACCGAGAGACAGTTAATTAACTATAAATCTAAAATTGTCATTGCCATTTTTGGTTTGCCAAAAATTGTAATTTTTGGTAGCCATCCAGAAGTTTTGGTTAGTATCTTCCCTGTTACATTGATATCTTCATTTGTGTCAGTTTGGGACATCTTCCATTTCTATCTTTCCTTCTCTTGTTAAAAAGAATAAAATCTCTCCACCATCATCACCAGAGTTGAGAAGCAGGCTTTGGCTAGCCAACTGGCACAGGCTTTCTATTGGAGAAGCATCAAATCTCTGCTCAATCCGACAATAAATTGAGAGCCGCTCAGCTGAGTTACATGGTTCCTCCATGTTCTACCAATGACATAGGTAGAAATAGGGATGAGGTCTTGCATCGAGAATTCAGGGAGTTAGGCATTAGACTAAAAAACAAGACCTTTTGGGTTGTAATCTCTGGATTACTCCCAGTGCCACGAGCTAGTGAGCTCAGAAATAGGAGAATAGCAGATAAATACGTGGCTTAAGAGTTGATGCAGGAGGGAGGGTTTTAGATTCCTGGATCACTGGGACTGTTTCTGGGGGAGGTGGGACCTGCACAAGCGGGACCAACATCCTTGTGGGCGGGTTTGCTAGTGCTGTTGGGAGGAGTTTAAGCTAATTCAGCAGGGGGAGGGGACACAGCAGAATAGGGACACATCATAATACAGTAAAACAATCAAGTCAGAGGGAGTATAGCTGCATTAAGTTTCAAGGGAGTAAGGCAAGGCTGGATGGCCTCTATTTTAACGCCAGGAGTATTACAGGTGAAACAGATGAGTTAAGGGTGAGGAGTGACACATGGAATTGTGATATAGTAGCCATCACTGAGACATGGTTGAGGGAAGGGCAGGACTGGCAACTCAACATTCTGAGATATAGAATCTTCAGGCGAGACAGGGGAGGGGGTAAAAGAGGAAGAGGCATTGCATTATTAGTTAAGGAGTCAGTTACTGCAGTAAGGAGAGATGATATCTTGGAGGGGGCATCAAATGAAGCTTTGTGGGTAGAGCTTAGGAATAAAAAAGGGGCAATCACATTATTAGGTGTTTATTATAGACCCCCAGATAGTCAGCGGGAAATTGAGGAGCAAGTACATGCAAAACTTGTGGAGGTGTGTAAAAACAATAACAACTTTTCCACCATTAATTGGGATAGACATAGTTTAAGGGCTTCGATGGAGTGGATTTCTTGAAATGTGTACAGGAGAACTTTTTAGGTCAATATGTAGAGGGTCCAAAAGGGATGGTGCATTGCTAGACCTAATTCTGGGGAATGAAGCTGGACAGGTGGCTGAGGTGGTGGTGGATGAACATTTTAGCGATAGTGACCACAACATGGTACAGTTTAAGTTTGTTATCGACAAAGAAATTGACAAGTTGCAAAAAAATGTTTTGGATGGGTGGGGGGGAGAGGTGAATTTTAGTAAGATAAGGCAGGATCTGGCCAAGGTAGACTGGGAAGTTATTTGTGGGGAAATCTACAGAGGAACAGTAGGGGGTGTTCAAAAAGATGGGGAGGGTATAGGCTCAACATGTTCCCTCTAAGGTGATAGGAAGGAGTAACAAGCCCAGAGAACCATGGATGACCAGAGATATTCAGGTTACAATGAGAAGGAAAAGAGAGGCTTTTAGCAGGTACAAGGGAAGCAAATTGGCAGAGGCATTAGTGGAGTACAAACAGTGCAGGGTGGAGTTTAAGAAAGCAATTAGGAGAGCAAAGAGGGGATATGAGAAAGCTCTGGCTGGTAAAAGTAAGGAAAATCCCAAGATATTCTATAAGTATATCAATGGGAAGAGGATAACCAGGAAAAGAGTAGGGTCCATAAGGGACCAAGGGGGCAATCTATGGGTGGAGCCAGAGGACATTGCTAGAGTGTTGAATGAATACCTCACCTCCGTCTTCACCCAAGAGAATGAGGATGAAGGTATCAAACTTGGGGATAGAGAGACTGTGAAGTTCTTAAGGAAATTGATAAAGGGAGGGACAAGGTATTGGAGGTGTTGGCAGGCATAAAAGTGGACAAATCTCCAGGTCCGGATGATTTGTGTTCCAGACTGCTCAGGGAGGCAAGGGAGGAGATCTTAGGGGTTCTGACCCAAATTTTTAATTCCTCTCTGGCCACAGGGGAGGTGCCAGAAGACTGGAGAACAGCTAATGTAGTTCCGCTATTTAAGACGGGTTGTAGAGATAAGCCAGGGAACTACAGGCCAGTGAATCTCATGTCAGTGATAGGGAAACTATTGGAGAAATTTTTGGAGAGTGTCTATCTCCACTTGGAGAGGCAAAGTTTGATCAGCATAGCTTTGTCAGAGGGAGATTATGCCTAACAAATTTGATTGAATTTTTTGAGGAGGTGACCAGGTGTGTAGATGAGGGTAGTGCAGTTGATGTAGTTTATTTGGATTTCAGCAAAGCCTTTGACAAGGTCCCACATGGGAGACTTATAAAGAAGGCAAAGGCACATGGGATACAGGGTAATTTGATAAGGTGGATTCAAAATTGGTTTAATTGTAGGAGGCAGGTGATGACAGAAGGATGCTTTTAGTGACTGGAAGCCAGTGTCCTGTGGTGTACCACAGGGATCTGTGCTGGGTCCTCCATTATTTGTCATTTATATAAGCAACATAGGTGATTATGGTGGGGGGAAAGGAAGGAAGCGGGTGGCGGCTAGGATTAGTAAGTTTGCGGATGACACAAAGATTGGCCAGGTGGTTAACAGTGAGGATGTGTCTTGGGCTATAGGAAGGTATAGACGGGATGGTCAAATAGGCAGATAAATGGCAGATGGAATTCAACCCTGAAAAGTGTGAGGTGATACACTTTGAAAGGAGTAATTTGGCAAGGAAGTATTCAATGAACGGCATGGTACTAGGAAGTTCTGAGGAACAAAGGGACCTTGGCGTGTGTGTCCATATATCTCTGAAGGCAGAGAGGCGTGTTAGTGGGATGGTGAAAAAGGCATATGGGACACCTGCATAAGCTTTTTGTCTTGCACTCAGCAGGACAAATGCAAGAATGCCAAATTTCAAATGATCACAATTGATACTACATGAGAGAAGGGTGCTGACTGGTTGGCAAGTTGACTCTGATTGGCTGAGGTGTTGCCATGGAGAAAGCAACAGGGAACTATAGGCTCCTCAATCTCCCAAGTAATTCTAAAAAGATCCAAAGCTTGAACCTATTCCTTTTGTTTGCAGAGTACAGGTCCCTACATATGAACGTATGTTGCTTCAGCAACGTCTGTTTTCAGCAATATACATGGCAAGAGTTGACATGAGGTGCATGCAAATCGATCTGCATGCAGTCAATGGAGCCTTACAATCCTCACACTTGCTCTGCCTGCTTCACTCTGGCAAAAGGAAATGAGATGAAACTGCTTTTGTAGAGGGAACCCCAATGACCTCCCTAATGGATTCATTTGATCATGTTTTTGGTTCCCCAATCTAATCTTTGCCTATTTGATTCAGCTCATATTTTAAGACACTGCCAGAAAGCACCTTGGGATGATTTTCTGCATTGAAGGTTCCATATAAAGTGCAACATTGCCAAGGAAGAAAGTGGAAAAGCAAATTACACATTTCTAGCTAATGAAACAATTAAACTGAGTAACCAGAGATAAAAGCAAAATACTGCAGATGCTGGAGATCTGAAACAAAAACAGAAAATGCTGGAAAAACTCAGCATCTGTGGAGAGAAAAAAACAGTTAACGTTTCAAGTCCATATGAACCTTCTTCAAAGCTAAAGCTTAGATCTGAAGGAGGTTCATATGGACTCGAAATGTTAACTTTTTTTCTCTCACAGCTGCTGTTACACCTGCTGAGTTTTTCTAGTATTTTCTATTTTTGTTTGAGTAACCAGAGGTTGTGTTCACTTAATAGTTGGATTTATTTTGCCTTAAAAAGGGGCACAGCTTTACTTCAGCAGCACAGCACCTGTTTGCAAACAGCAAAATTCTTCAGGCAATAATTAAACGCGCACACGGCGCATAATTCTATAGTGTGAACAGATCCTCAAATTAGTTACAAGAGTGAAACAAAATGCTCCGATATTTACACATATCTGTCGGTGGAGCCTGGCTAATAAAGGTACTATTTTATTATACAATTGTTATACATGGAGCTCTAGAATGTATTTCTAAGGACATCGCTTTAAGAAAAAAAGTAGATACATTGAACTACTGATTTGCATTTTAGACCACAGCCCCATTTTTGAAATTTCAGTTGCCCTATTCATTTATGTACTTCAAGCAGCTTTAATTCCCAAAGGAAACAGGTCCACAGTGGACAATCAGAAATATGCAGATAGTTCAATTTATCTTGCTCATAAAACTTACCTGCAGTTAATTGCATAGCCTTCCAGCCCCAAAACTATAATTAAGAGAGACTTTGCTATGTGTGATTTTGTACTATCGTGATCAAACTAGTGTGAACTCAATTTAGAAAGGGCAGCTCATTGAGAATGTTCAGAATTTGTTTTAATCACTATTGTCAATCGCATAAAATTATACAAAGCTTTATAAAGATATTTTACATTTCTGTACAAAAGAAAAAAATGTTACATCATGCATAAGGAGCACAGCCTGTCTCATTTCTACCTCCATACAGTTGGGAAAAGAAAACCAGTGATGAACTGGACCAGCAAACAGTGATAAGAGGCTGGTTCAAATCTCTAAGATAAAAGCAAAAAACTGCGGATGCTGGAAATCCAAAACAAAAACAAAAATAAAAATACTTGGTAAAACTCAGCAGGACTGACAGCATCTGCGGAGAGGAATACAGTTAACGTTTCGAGTCCAAATGACTCTTCAAGAGAACTAAGGAAAAATAGAAGAGGTGAAATATAAGCTGGTTTAAGGGGGGTGGGGGGGACAGGTAGAGCTGGAAAGAGGGCCAGTGATAGGTGGAGATTGCCAAAAGATGTCATAGACAAAAGGACAAAGAGATGCTGACGGTGGTGATATTAGCTAAGAAATGTGCTAATAGGTGACATTAAGGGTAGAAAGCAGGACGGGCAAGGTACAGATAGCCCTAGTGGGGGTGGGCTGGGGGGAAAGGGATCAAAATAGGCTAAAAGGTCGAGATAAAACAATGGATGGAAATACATTTAAAAATAATGGAAATAGGTGGGAAAAGAAAAATATATATAAATTATTGGAAAAAAAGGGGGATCGGAAAGGGGGTGGGAATGGAGGAGAGAGTTCATGATCTAAGGTTGTTGTACTCAATATTCAGTCCAGAAGGCTGTAAAGTGCCTAGTCGGAAGATGAGGTGCTGTTCCTCCAGTTTGCGTTGAGCTCCCACAAACTGGAGGAACAGCACCTCATCTTCTGACTAGGCACTTTACAGCCTTCCGGACTGAATATTGAGTTCAGCAACTTTAGATCATGAACTCTCTCCTTCATCCCCATCCACTTTATGATCCCCCTTTTTTTTCCAATAATTTATATATATTTTTATTTTCCCGCCTATTTCCATTATTTTAAAATGTATTTCTATCCATTGTTTTATTTCTACCCTTTAGCCTATTTCAATCCCTTCCACCCACCCCCACCCCCACTAGGGCTATCTGTACCTTGCTCGTCCTGCTTTTTACCCTTAATGTCACCTATTAGCACATCTCTTAGCTAATATCACCACCATCAACACCTCTTTGTCCTTTTGTCTATGACATCTTTTGGCAATCTCCACCTATCACCGGCCCTCTATCCAGCTCTACCTGTCCCCCCACCCCGCCCCCTTAAACCAGTTTATATTTCACTTCTCTTCTTTTTTTCCTTAGCTCTGTTGAAGAGTCATACGGACTTGAAATGTTAATTGTATTCTTCTCCACAGATGCTGTCAGATCTGCTGAGTTTTTCCAGGTATTTTTATTTTTGTTTTGGTTCAAATCTCTGTTGTAGTACCAGAGTTCCCAAATTCAGTCACATTGTCAGGAGATAGTGCTTATTCCACATCAGTCTATAGTATCCTACATAAAGTGGATAGAAAACACTCCAAATTAGTTGTCATTTGTATCTATGGACAGTACAGGAATCAGGGTAAACAAGCAAGAAATTTAAGAAAAAAGTTATATTAAGTTTTCAATCATTGAAACATTCCGTAAAATTTATCAACTTTTCAGTTAATATTTTCAGAACTGTGATCTTAGAGCAAAAAAATTGGAGCGCTTTTGCTGATAAACCCTGAGACTGCACAGGTTAAAAAATAAAACTACTGCCTTCATCAGATGAAGATCAACAATTCTTTTCTGGTTAAAGACGATCTATAGTTTACTGAGCAGCTTTCCTTCCTCCTCCTACAAGCCCGAAAAATAACTCTGAATGCACAAAGGAACAATATCTGCAGATGTGTCTAAATGAAAAATTCTGTGGCAACAGTACAGATCACAGACACCTGCAAAGTTTAAGTGAAAGAAAGACTTGCATTTATATAGCGCTTTTCACAACCTCAGGACACTCCAAGTCACTTTTCAATGCTTCTGAAGAATAATCATTGTAATGTAAGAAAGTGGCAGTCAACATGCTCCCACAACAGCAAATGATAATGACCAGATAATTTATTTGAGGGTTAAATATTGGCCAGGATTCTGGGGATAACTCCCCTGTTCTTTTTTAAAGCAGTGCCATGGAGTCTTTTACATCCACCCAAGAACAGAAGAGGCTTTGGCTCAATCTTTCATTCAAAAGATGGCAATTCCAACAGTGCAGCACCCCCTCAGCACTGCACTAGTGGCAGCCTAGATTTTTGTATTCAAGTCCCCGGAGTCACACTTGAACTCTCAACCTCTGATTCAGGTGAGTGTGGTACCAAGCGAGCCATGGCTGATTTTGTAAGGCAAAAGCTATAGAGATTAACCTATATGTGTGTTTAAATGTAAAGGCTAAAAATAATTTTCATCCACAATAGTCAGCAAAACAATTAATAATGTAGAAAGCTATTTTGCATAAGTAACTGAAAAATGCCAGTGTAATAACCAGAGACTGTGTAGGTTAGAATATTTCTTGTGCTGGTGAGGCCAGTAAATTGCTTTGCCACCACCTTCAATATACAGTATTTTCTATTGCTTCTCTGAATTTTACCACAAGTATGCTGTGCACCAGTTAGTGAGAGGGTGAAGATCTACACCTACCATTTAACATTGTTTTGATTGTATAAAAAAAGTTATTAGGCCCAACATTTAATAATAGAATAAGGTGTTAATGCTGAGCATTTGAAAGAAATTGCATCAGACTACCGCTGAAAACAGTACACGGCCAATAACAAAATAATTTTCAACGAGTTAATTAACATAGTTTCTCTGCTCCTGCTTTTATGATTAGAATTTTGCTCAGCCTTTTAATAAAGTGAAGCCGATTCACAGCTTTCTGTTATTTACATTCTATTTAACTAACGAATTACATCCTCAGAATGTCCAGTTTGTGCTGTTTCAATGTGGAAGGCAGACCAGGTAAGCTTCCAGTCGCTGGTTCTGATAGCAAGCAACGCTGTCCAAAATCCATTCTCTGGTAACTACAATGTTGTTGTATTGTCTCTGGATGGCTGTAACAATATAGCAACATGACAAAATTAATGCTAAAAACATGTAATGGTTTGACATAAACCTTCAACCATTTAAAAAGAATCGTTGTGAACATTAATCACGTTTCTCAGTTACAGCATAGTAAACATCATCAATGTCAATCTTTAGTCGGCCTGGAATACACACAAATGGTTCAGAAACAAGTCAGCCCTGGCCCAGATCATGAAACTAATCTCCAAGAAAGTCTGGATGCCAAGGACTGTAGAGATTAATTCAGCTCAGTCTTGTTGGAGTCCATTGCTCCAGCACGTGCCTGAGACCAGCCAAAACTAGGGTTTTGGGGAAAAAAAAAATTCTACAACAGATATCTACTTATCCACAAGACTCCTCACTAGGTTGGAAAGGTTGTGGAAATGAGTACAGTGCAAATAGTTTTTAAATTGAGCCTGCACTTTTAGAACATTAATTTCTCTTCCAATCTTCCCACGATGTTCTCACCTCTTTTTTTAAGCGCAAAGCACAAGCAGACTTCTTAGGCTTACAAGTAGGTCACTAAACCTGGAAATGTCTCAAACACATGTATTACATCTATTATTCAGCTACTACAGAGAAGTTAGAGTTCAGCATGTTTTTCCAGTTTTCACAAATCATTACAGGAATAGATCTGTTCTAAATAACAGGATATTTATGAAATGTAAAATTTAATGGCTACAAAACACATAGCTGCTAGCTTACCATACTTCAATAAAAGCATATCCTATGCAGTAACGATACAGATTTAACTGTTAAACCCACCTCCATAGTCAGTATTTGCTGAATTAGCATCAGGCTGCACAACCACCACTGCAGGATAATTCTGGCAGAACAAAAGTATATATGGGGGAGAAACAATTAATAAAAATCACAAAAGGCATTGCCAAAAACATCCTCATTCTTTGAATAAGTGTTTTACATAAGAACTAATGCCTTCCACTTATTTTAAGTTCTGTATCAAGAGAAAGAAAACACTGGTCAAGAAATACAGTAATAACTTTTCTAGAGTGCAAGACTTTTAGCATTCACTAGTTCATTGTATCAATATTTTATTTTCATATTTTGTGCCTTTCAAGATTTTAATAGCATTTTCAAGGTAAATTTGATTATTCTGCTGGTCACGGTAAAACACAGAATCACACCCAATTTGCATACAGTGAGATTTAGTTCTGAACAGAATAATTAGAATCTAAGGACTGAATTTGAAATTTTTTAAATAAGTGACCAAACCAAAACACTTGCCTAAATGCTACACAAATATATAAATCTATTATAATTTTTATTTCATGGATAATGAGGTCCTGATTTTTGAAGGCTATAGATTTTTACATAAATATGCAGTCACACTTTATTCAGGGAATGATCATGCTGGCTTTGGCTGAATGCAAGGGAGCATCATATTATAGAATGTATAAGACTGTGGAGACAATGTGGTTTACATGAAGAGTCACCTATCATCACAAACAGCCTCACATCTATCTGTTCATTCATCCAATGTAAAATCAAGTCTTCTTTCACTTTTCTAGAAAAAGCACAGGCAATCAAACTGTACATAAAAATTAATAATGTTTTTCACAATAACAGCAGATGTTGAGAATTTCCACCCATCCAACACCATGCCCCCATTCTTGCTTTTTTGGGGGGTGGGTAGAGCAAGGAAATGCCAAAAACTGGTGTACAAGTTATGGGAATAATAGTCCAGCTGCTTAAAGGGGAAACGTAACTTGCTAATTTGTCCCATAACCTTGAATGTTCTAGTGGACGATACCATAAATGCAAAGGTTTCGCAGGTTAACCATTTCATCAATACAAAAAAAAAAGAGTGCTAGGAATCAAAGATATTTTGGAGAAGGATGCAGAGATCAAGGTCGAGTAGTATACTGAAGTTCTACATTCTTAGGTTTAGACTGATATGCTATGTCACGAAGGTTGAGTATGGAAAGCTTCACATATGGCTGGAGATTTCAGTTCATCCAGATAGGCAGTTGGAGAAAGTGCCAACAGCCTTGGGGGAATGTAAAAGCCTCATAGCTTAACTACTCAATTTACTCCCTAAATCATTAGGCAGACAATGTACTATTTAATAACACAGGATTTCAATTTCTCTCCATTAAGAAGCAAATCCAATTTACTCACTTTAATGGTTCTATGACCTTTAGGCATATTATCTTGTACTTACAGGGCTGTAGGTGAATAAGTAAGGTTCCTTAATTATGGAAGCGCCGCAGAGTTCTATCATCCACTCTAGCTGATCTGCAAGAGAGAGCAATATTCATTTATGACATGTTTTATACCTACATTTGACAATGATGGCAAGACTAGAATTTTTCTTTAAAGCTTCCAGAACAATTCAAAATTAATTTGTTCAGCTTCAATTCCCAACCTCAGTTGCACAGGAAACAAAACAATTGAGGAACAAAAATTATGCATTGAGTGTGTGACCTTATGCAGGCATTGTACAATGCCATTAATCCTCATCCCCATGAAACGTAACCATCTATGGTCCACATAAGAATAGCGTAATTATAGTCCAGCTTTCCACTGTGCTCTTCTAAAGTATATTGAAAGCTTCTTGGTGAAGTGCCTAGAACTACAAGCACTCACTATTTCCGAAGCAAAGCTTTACCCATTGGACTGTATACCTGGAAACCGTGCATGTGCTACTCCCATTTTTCCTGTCCATTAATTTTAATGGCTGAAAAAGAAAAATCAGGGACCAAGCATCGATGACTTCCCAATAATCATTGAACCCAGGAAAGCTATATACTGTTAACATAAAAACGGAAAAATTACCCTTTATTTGCATGGAATGTTGGCCATCTTAATGCAGCAGTTACATTTTTATTTTTAAAAGTGGAGCAAGTTTTTATAACAGAAATACACACACACACCCACACACAAATACATATACACACACAGGATGGAGTATAATTTCTATAATACAAAAAATTACAGTGCTAAAAAAAATCTTCACAGCATTACACGAGCGAATGCTAACTCTAAATTATCTAACCTCATTTCCTATATCTTTTAAAATTCTTCCTTTTCAGATAGACTTCCTTTTAAACAATCTTTAATTGTTCAATAGCCACATGTAATTTTCTAATCCTCTGCTTTGTGAAATTGTCTTTTAATTTTCACCTTCATTTTTAAGTGATACTTCTGAATCTGTGCCTATTGTTATTAGTTTGCCAATCAATGGAAATGAAGCTTTCGCTTTTTAAAAAAAAATCTCCATTGGGTCCACTTTTAACTTTCTCTGTTTAAATAAAAACATTTCTTTTTTCAAAAAATAAGCTATAACCCCTTACTCTTATTTTAACTCTGGTGAACCTTTATCATACTTGTTTCATGGTTCAAATTTACTGCCTGGAATGGAACTGCGAATTTTATTACAATAACTCTTGAACAGTTTTTTTTAAAAAAACTCAGTCATCGGATGTGGGCATCACTGGCCTGGCTAGCATTTATCGCCCATCCCTAATTGCCTTTGAGAAGGTGATGATAAGCTGCCTTCTTGAACAGCTGCAGTCCATGTGGTGTAGGTACACCCACCCTGCAGTTAGGGAGTTCCAGAATTTTGACCCAGTGACAGTGAAGGAACAGAGGTATAGTTCTAAGTCAGGATGGCGTGAAACTTGGAGGGGAGCTTGCAGGTGTTGGTGTTCCCATGCATCTGCTGCCCTTGTCCTTCTGGGTGGTAGAGGTTACGGGTTTGGAAGGTGCTGTCGAGAGAGCCTTGCTGAGTTGCTGCATTGCATCTTGTGGATGATACACACTGTTGCCACGGTGTGTCAGGGGTGAATGTTGAAGGTGGCAGATGGGTGCCAATCAAGCAGGCTGCTTTGTCCTAGATGGTGTCGAGCTTCTTGAGTGTTGTTCGAGTTGCACTCATCCAAGCAAGTGGAGAGAATTCCATCACACTCCTGACTTGTGCCTTGTAACTGGTGGACAGGCTTTGGGGAATCAGGAGATGAGTTACTAACTGCAGAATTCCCAGCCTCTGATTTGCTCTTGTAGCCATAGTATTTATATGGCTAGTCCAGTTCATTTCTGGTCAATGGTAACCCCCAAGATGTTGATAGTAGGGGATTCAGAGATGGTAATGCCATTAAATGTCAAGGGGAGAATGTTATATCCTCTCTTGTTGGAGACGGTCGTTGACTGGCTCTTGTTTGGTGCTAATGTTACTTACCACTTATCAGCCCAAGCCTGAATGTCATCCAGGTCTTGCTGCACATGGACATGGACTGCTTCAGCAACTGAGGAGTCATAAATGGTGATGAACATTACGCAATCAGCAAACATCCCCATTTCTGATCTCATGATGGAAGTCTGATGAAACATTATTCATCCAAGGTCCATAGAGCCTCTTTTCCTTGCCCAGAATTGTAACAGGCAGTCAAAAGGGGAAGCTGAAGTCCACCAGCTCAAATAATTTTGAAACATTCCAACTATAGTTTTTAAACACCCAAGATCGAAAGAGTTTCTTCCTCAATAGAAATGAAAGGGATGGAGGATGAGAGGTCAGCCAGGAGAGCAATGGAATAATCAAATCTGGAGATAACAGAAGTCATGGATGAGGGTTTCAGTAGCAGATAAACTAAGATAGGGGCAGACGTGATAATGTTATGATTGTTAATATGTGGTATCTTTGTTAGGTTACACAGATCAGATGATGGTCAGTTTAAGGTTGAATAGACATGAAGTGTGAAAACAAAATGGTTCAACCTGTAAGAAATTTTTTTGGGGGGGGGGGGGGGGGGGGGGGGAGTGCGAAATAGAAATCAGTAGCAAGCATATGTGGAGGAGGTCAAAGACAATGCGTTCTGTTTTAATGTTTAGTTTGAGGAAATTGTGGTTCATCCAAGACTAGATTATGACTGACAAGTCTGACTCTGTGATAGTGGAGGTGAAGAGGTACCTGTGGTTGTGATTATAATTGTGGAAGTGATCCCCAGGTCTGTGGATGATATCCATAAGGCAGCATGTATGTATAGGAGAGGGAAAAGATGGATTTTTAGGGGACTTCAAATGCAACATAGCTTAATTTTGTCAGGATTTGCTAGCAGCCCAGAGTATACTAAAAGAGTCAAGCAATCATAATCCTGTTTATTTGCTTTTCAACAGAAGCACCAGAGTCTTTCTCCAAACTTGCTTAGAAACAGAATCATATGCAAGGAAATAAAAAAACTTAATAAAGCTAAAAAAAATGGCAATCAATACATGACTGCTAAAATGGTGTTAAAAATAAAATAGGTGGACATTGACACATTATACCTGAGATTTCATGGATGCTATCTGTAGCTAACTGGAAAAAGCAAGTTAAATTTATCATAACATCCTGAAGCTTGTTATATCCTAATGAACCATTATTAATACTGTTTTCACTCTTTCAAGTGTTTGAGAACACACCCAAGAAGCCTCGGATTACCAATCACTTGTGTGTGGTCTCAGCACAACTGTAGTTTATTTTCTTTTGTAAGGAGTGTTTAAGGCATGTGGGAACAAGATCTGAATACCCAGGAGACTCCTGCCTATTGCACAGCATGCTTTTGAAGTTTCAATGGGAATAAGCAAAATGATCCATGACCTCCAATAGAGGTGGCACAGTTGTAGCTGCACCCCAGCCATCAAACAACAAAGAGCTCAAATAGTCCAAAGCCCATTGCGCAAAGTTAAACATGCACTTAACCAGTGAGCATGTAGCATACTGCACTCTGAAATTCCCATTGTGCACAAGTAGGATTGAGGACATTTGAAAAGCAGTGAAAGTGATGCACAAGAAAGGAGGAGGTCTTCTTGGGGTCACTTGCTGTAAATCATCCTTGGACATGGTATATTTTAACAAAATATTTGCAAGGTCAATATCATCTTAGAGAGAGAGAGAGAAAACAAACTCAAAATCATTAGGCTAAACAAATAAAGACATTAAACTTCTGTTTTCTTTACAAATAATATTTTTTTAAAAACTAAGAAGAATGGCATAAGATTGATAAGGAACCCTCAGAGATGCATCACTTATGCAATCCCTTCTACCTTGACAGGACAATGTTTTCATTTTGTAAATAACACTGCTAAAGGAACCCTAAATATAGCAAGTAGACAATTTAAGAACCTTAGTTAACGCTGAGTCTGTATGACCCTTCTTCAGAGCTCTGAAGAGCTCAGGGTCATACAGATTCGAAACATTAACTCTGTTTCTCTCTCCACAGATGTTGTCGGACCTGCTGAGTTTTTACAACATTTTCTGTTTTTATTTAGATTTCCAGCATCTGCACTATTATGCTTTTAACTTAAGAATTTTGCAGTTGATGATTGAGAAAGATCCATGGCATTAATGAAAATATTAGTCAAGCATTTGATTGATAATTTAATAACTCTTAATGGCTTAACAGCCTGATTCCAACAAAGAAATTCGTAATCTGAAAATAGAAATACACCAAATTTCCTGGTAATCAACTACATATTACCATTTGTGGTAACAAGGTCACGACCATTAACTCTGCTGTGTGCAGCATCAACATGGAGTACGTTAGCAGCTGGTGTTGGAACTGGCAGCCAAGACCAGAACTGCTGAATGAATCTTATTTGCATTATTTCAATGACAAGTACATCCATCATTTACAATCAATGACTTCCACAATTGTTATATCTGCTCAACATTCTCTAGAAACATGAAAATTTAAGATGAACCTACATAGTCGACAGCATAGGACACAAAGATGACACTAGCAACAGTGGGTAGCTACATTTCAGAGAAATAGTATATTCTTGTAATATAGCACAGCTCATATTGCCAAGTCCTTGGCGAGGGGTTGTATAAATGGGAATGTAAGGGAAAAGTCATCATGTAGCTAAATCAAAGATGGCATGAGTTCATGGTCTAGGACCAGTTTTCCTCCCTTCAAGTTCTGTCGAAGGGTCACGAGGACTTGAAACGTCAACTCTTTTCTTCTCCGCCGATGCTGCCAGACCTGCTGAGTTTTTCCAGGTAATTCTGTTTTTGTTTTCCTCCCTTGTCTTGGTCATGTTTGGCGATGCCCAATTACCAGAAAGCTAAATCAAAATGTTCTATCAAGCCCACCATTTGTGAAGCAAATATTTAATTTCCAATTGAGATGTTAGTACTGGGGAAGAAAATCCTTTTTCATATCTGGCACCTAATGAGTATCAGATAACTACAATACAGCTTGGCAGAATGTAAAGCTCCCAGCATTACCTCCCACTAAGTGGCATAACTACAGCTTCAACCGTCACTATGGACTTCGAGCAAGGGCAATGATTTAGGAGCAGATCCACAGACTTAAAACCCTCCAGGAACTGAATTCCATAATTAGAGTTAAAATCTACTGTTCCATTTCCAAATTTAACATTGGCATCAGATTGTTGAAAAAAATATACAATTATTTATTTTGATTACCTCATAATCAAATCTTTAACAGTAATTTCCCCTGTTTGCCTCCAAGCTTCTACTGCTATTCAGGTGCTGGTTTTAATTAAAAGGTCTGATAACGCTATCAGGATTTTGAGAACTGGTTGAATTTACTAATGCAGGGGAGGACTTTTTTTAAAATGATATTTGTTAATTCCTTTAAATGCATATACAGTTTACATGAACTGAAGAGTAAAACAATTAAAAAGATAACGGCAGGTTGGGCAATGTTAGGTGGCATGGGTAAAGATAGATTAAAATGTACCTTCAACATAAAGTGCAAAAAGGATCACGCTTTATCAAATCGCTAGAAATAAACACCTCCATCTTTATCATGGCATGAACCATGAGAGTGAACCCTATTAAACCCTAACCCACTTAGGCAATTAAAAAGGTGACCTTGAAATAACTAGGAGCACCAGATCAGAGATTGACTTCAATGAAGATATTAAGTATTTAATTATTCAAAATGGAAAATACATTTAACGTGTGAATACACCTACACAAGTGCCTGTCTGTCACTCATGTAATTCACCTTAATTCAGTGCACCATTTTTATAAAATTATGGATCCCGACATTAAACCAAGATCCCATCTATATGTTCAAGTGGAAGGTAGACCATGGCACTACACGAAGAGGAGCAGGAGAGATTCCTCTGTAACATGATTAACATTTAGTCCTCAGCCAACACCGACACTATAATGAACACATTGAACTTAATTGCTGTTTGTGGAATCTTGTGTGTGCAAACCAGTTGTCATGATTGCCTACACAAGAACAATGCTTAAACAGTAAGTCGCGGATTAAGCAGCACCACAGGTGTCTAGAATATGTGACAATTTCTTGCTAAATACAGTTTATCTTTTCTTCCCCTTTTAGTTCCACAAGTATACTCATAAGCACTGGCATAGACCGGATGGGCTGAATGGCCTGTTTTTGAGCTGTACATTCTATGTCAATAAAAAAACTTGAATGACAAAGACATTGGTGAATGACACAAATTCTTTCATGGTATTCAACAAGTTCCTCTGTGACATTTTTTATAGGGTAAGTCCTACATGTACAAGAAAACTTTAGATACAGATTTTAGGTTAGCAAGGATGTTATGGTTGCGTAGCACGGGGGAGAGAATAAATGAGGCAGGCATCACTGCAGAACTTGAGCTGTTTGAAGAAAATGCAGGAATGGTAGCAAATCTTCCGACTTGACTTCAATGGGAAATTTGTTTCACCCCATTTCATTCAGAAAGTACCCTGGAGAAGTAAGCTATAGGTCGTATAAGCATTTTTGTTTGGGTCAGCTGTGTATCGCTAGTGAGTTTATTTTGTACTGACATTCTAGACTGCTTAAGGGTAATCGTAGTTACCATGGTTACAGATGGCACTTAGTGACGATGAGACCAGATGCACAGCTGTTTTGATTTATTTTTAAAATGCTGGTGGCTTGCGGGAAAGTAGTTTTGGTTAAGTAGATGAAATTCTGTATTCAAGGACAGGTGATAAGGTTCTCTTCTGGGCTGCAATTCTACATTCAAGAAAAAGGGCATTTTATTTTTTCCTTTGCTCCTGGCATTTCTCTTCCCCCCCCAACCCCCCCTGCAAACCCCCTTCGTCAGATTTTTCTGTAGTAAACACCATTCTCAAGCCAAATATGTGCTCAGGCAACCTGTTTCCATAACTGTGCCAAAGAGGTTCTGTAAGCAGCTGCTACAAGGTGGGGGGGGGGGGGGGTGTGGAGGGAGAGAGAGAGAGAGAGAGAGAGAGGAGAGGGGCAAAAGGGAGGGTAAACTCTTCCTTTCAATTTTCCCTCCCTCTCAGGAAGCAGCTGGTCTCTGCTTGGTGCCACTACAGTAAGTATAGGTAAGGGTCAAGACACACAAAGTGGATATTATAGGCGCTAAACAGCGTTCTAACACTCTGCAACACTACGTAGTAGAGCTGCAGCATGCTGCCCAAGCACAACACAGTTTCTCAGTGCCTCCGTCCCTCCTCCCTGAATTTCACCCGAGTGGACATGAGGCACAGGAAGAATTGACTTCAGCTAACAAGTAGACTTTTAACACAAGTCTAACATGAATAGTGACCATTTAGAGAGACGGAGTGAAAAAAACCTGGCACTCAAAGAACTATGACCCAACAACCAGCAAATATCTATAAGAAAAGGAAGGGAGAGAAGAAATTTGGCAATTTAAAATCAGTAGTATCAATCAAAATAGTCACAAGGCTTAAATTAATGATGACAGTTGCATCGCATATTTCCTTGAGTTAAGAAGGTTGAGGGGCGATTTAATCAGAGGTATTCAAAATGATAAAGGGATTCAATACTATTGATACAGAGAGACTATTCCCTCTAGTGGGGGAATCTAGAATAGTTAGGATCTTGAAATCTGAGCTGAAGGGATTTAGGGGTGAAAGTATTTGTTTTCAGCATGGAAACCAGGAACACACTCCCTGCAGTCCACATTAGGTCAAATGAATTTTTCAAGGCTGAGTTTGATACATTGTTCTTAGGTTAGGGTGTCAAAATATATGTAGTGAAAGCAGCTAAATGGATTTGAAATACAGATCATCCATTTTCTAATTGAATGGCTGAACAGGGACTGAATTCCTTACACCTGTGCTTATGTACCTGTTATCAATGAGTTCAGTCCTTTTACACCTTTGTTAGAAGTAGCAAATATTGTAAAATATGCTACAAAACAAAAAACCTCAAAGCTTTCTTGGCATATATAAACAGTTGTACCTTGAGTAAATATACCATTTGCCACTTGGCCATGAGGAGCCAAAATGCTCTATAGTCATGGAACCAAAAAGAAAATCCAATGGCCAACTGTATCAGCATATTCAAACACTGATGCTAGACCTCCAAGCTATCCACAACCCACTATGTAAGGTTTATTCCCCGTTTATGTATTAGGTTCGCTAAACCACAAAAGCAGTATATTGTGCCAGTAACATATCCATAACCAGGCAATAATAACTGCATCAAAAAAAATTTTTATGGAATAATTCCACTTATGGAGAAAAAAGCCTATAATTTTTGCTGCACTTTTCAAATGTACATTTATAAACTTGAAGAACACCTGCCAGCACCTGAATCCATTAAGCCCTGGTTTATTATACCTATGAATGAAGCACTGATTTAAACTTAATTTATGCAAAAAAAACTGCATGAACGTACATTATGTAGTGACTAATTCAAGTGATTTAATTCTTTTCCGTATTAGAAAGCCAGCGTAACCTACCGACACTAAAATCATGCATTAATAGTTTGTCTTAATTACATTTGGAGTTTGACAGGTAACTGAGAAGCTCTTACCTCTACTCATACCTGTAAAGGAACCAAAGCAGCAAATCTCATAATGGCTTAAGAGCAGCTGAAAAGCAATGATTTAAAAAAAAATTAGCAAAAACATTTGTGGTAATTTATCAAGTATACCAAATTGCCTCAATTATTAAATTAAATTATATAAACAACTTTATATAAGTAGCTTTTAATATATTATATTTCCACAGCACCCCTACCTTTTGAAAAATGTCCAAAGCTGCTTTAGATGGGGAATAAAAGTTGAAATTGGGCAAAAAAAGGGGTGAAATCATTTTTTCTGTAAAATAAAGGCAGAGAGAGAGATGTGAATAGGGGAAAGGGTTGAAGGAGGAAGTCCCAGAGAATGGAGCTGAGGCTTTTGAAGATTCTACCAATGGCTCATAGGCTTGAGCTAAAAGGGTGGGGAAACAGAGGTAGGTGGAGATGGTTCCAGAATTAGGGTAGGAAAGCCTTTGAGAGATTTTAAGATGAGGACAAGGAATTTTAAATGTTACATGTTGGGACAACAGGTGACCAGTGCAGGGATGGTGCAGGCAGCTGAGTTTTGGACAAGTTAGAGTTTATGGAGAGTGAAGGTTTGATGATCAACAACAAGGACATTGAAAAAAATTGAGACTAGAGGCAACAAAGAAATGGTTGCAGGTCTTTAATATTGAAACGGAGTGGAGGCGTGCAATATTGCAGAGGTGGAAATAAGAGGTCTTGGTGAAGAATGGATATGTAAAACATGTTGATTTTCAAAGCTTGGTTTAAAAAAAAAAGACTTGCTTATCTGGCCAAAGCAGAAAACATCTTGCTAATTAGTCAATAGGGGGGATAAGCAAGGAAACAAAAGATTAAATTCTCTGCATTAACAATGGATAAAATAATAAATATATTCCTCTGTACCTCCAGACATTTTTGTTTATAGGTTATTACAGAGCCTTCTCTAAAGAGACATACTAATAATCTAGCAATTTGTGTGGGTTGCACTTGCCATAAAAAATTGTTAATAACCTACGATACAATTAAAATTTTTTACAGCAATAAAATTCTTCAGATATTTGGTTACCTATTTTATGATCACAAATCTATATGATCTAACTTGTAGTAAATTGTTATTCATTAAGAAGAGTCTCCAGTTGTCTTGCTGCTGGCTAAAACCACTATGACTTGCGATCTTTTAAGTTGGTAGCCAAACTACAACTCCCAGCAATATACATTTCACAGCAGTGCAAGTACAACTGATATTAACAATTTATCCTATTTCAGATGGCAATTAGCTGCTAAATTATTTTATCAAAAGAAACCGAAGTTATCAATTGACAAAAAGCTAGCAGGGAGAACTCAGCTTCAGGACTCTCAATTTTTAAAAACTATATTGAATAGCAAATACGTGCACAAGTTTTGAAAATAACTCGCACCAAAGGGGAGGGGGAAGGGAAAGAGCAGCTGCCATTATAACTCAATCTGTGATCTCACTTTTCCATCCACTGTTTTTCTTGCTTTTCTTGGGCCGTTGTGGTTTCTTCCATTGATTACATCACCCTGCACCTCGAACTCATGCTGTAATATTTGAGGACAAAAATATATATTGTTGTAATAGCTTGAAAAATTAGATTTGTTTGACAATACCAAAATGTCTCACAATGTACAATGCCACACATTTCATATTTTGAAGGGTGTTACATATTCCCAACTGTTCTAACTTGCAGAATGCACAAGAGTAACAAAAAGAAAAAAAAAAGGTTAAATTCTGAAATTAACTTCTGGGGTTGCATAATAGATTAGAAAACCACCTCCATACATACCTCTGGAGCTTGGATTAAGTATTTGTCTTCCTTTGGTTTGGTAAGGGGCCCAAGACAGTTTGGAAGTACTATAGCAGCAGTATAGGTGGAGCTAATCTAGCCTATATTATTACCTGACAATTGAGCGGTGTGGGCTTGAGATGCCTCTTTGCAGCACCTTGATGAGCATAAAATCCACCCATTCAAGCTACATAGCATTCTTAAGGATCTTTCTGAAGTAGACTGAAGTATTTGCAATCTATTATGTCTGCAAACTGTAACAATTCACACCCAATCAGAACACTGAACAGAAGTGGAATTTACACACACAGGACAGAGTTTAACGTAGGCAACTGGGGTCATGCCCACTGGCTGGAGAGCCGGCAAGAGCCCCAAGTTGCATTTTTTTGGAAAGGTCTGCTTCATGAAGTGCCAATTAGGCACTTAACTTGGCAACAGCAGGTCTTCCCCAAGATCAAGGACCCCAGGGACAGAAGTCCTGCCCACCAAGAGCTGCTCACCAGAGGCTGGCAGCACTTTATTGCTTGGGAGTGCCATTTGGGGAGCAGTGGCTACTGCTGGTAATGCACCCACTCTAGCCTCAAGATTAACAAGGGCCCAGGCCACTGGTGATTAATGACGGGTGGCGTATTGCAGGCTGAGGAGGGGAGGGGAAGATTGCTAGCAAGGGCAGGGAGTTGGGCTCTCAGCAGACACCCTCATTCCTGATACCAGGTTCCTCGATCAGGACCCCACCGAGTACCTTTAAACACTACCTCCTCATTCCTTCCTGGAAGCCCGTACACAACCTGACAGTTTGATTTTCGGGATTCCTGCATGGAGAGTCTCTTAAGTGGGCATTAATTTTCCACTTAAGGGCCTCAAATGGCAGCAGGATGGGAAGGCAGTCTACGAGCCATCCTGCCACAGACTTAATCCAGACAGAGGTAGGAAGTCGACAGGGTCCTGCCACCTTCCCACTCGATTAAATGTCCCCCACCCCACCAAACTCGCCATGGAGGGGGTATTAATTTCCACCTATAGTTATTTTTAATGGTGGTGGGAAAGAAGCAGAAACTCATGACCACACAAGTATGGATCCGCTTCAATTTTTGGGTTTCTTTCCATTGTAATTAGTCCTTCTAATGCAAGCATTTTGTAAGATGGATAGCTTGCACCCTCAATTTGCGGACAAACTAATAAATAAAATTAATAAATGTGTGTGTTTTATGATCATAAAATTCTATATGAATTAGGGTCAATACATGGAAAATTTACCCAAACTCAGCTGTAAACAATTCATTTCTTACATGGAAGCAGAAGGGCTGTGGCACAATAGTATTGGGTGTCAACATTGCACTGTTAATGATATCCCACTGCATATGTGATTCAGTTGGTGCAATGCAGATGCCATTGCAGCCAGTAGGTCTGGGATTTTAAAGATAGCATTTAAAATGGATGACAAGACTACACAGGGGTCTTTACTCTCTATTTTGTCAAGTGTAATATTAAAACTTTAGTTACTACAATTTTCAGATACGCAAATCAAACTTAACTGCTTGTAATCCAAATACAAATCAGACCATCAAAACACTGACATGACAGGATTACAAAGTCAGTGGCATACTGACTTCTGCATCTCAAAGCAATAATGGAAAATTGATTATGTGTCTAATCTTCATAGCAGAATTTGTTTTTTGTCTGTGCTGTGGTACACAAAGCTTACAAACACAAATGGAAGTGACAAAGTAGGCAGAATTACACAACTCTCTTATGTTACAGGGACATGATGTGACACCAATCCAATGTTATTAAAAACATAACTGGCTAAAAGTATTAAACCACACCAAGCCCGCAAGATATATTTTGGTTAGAGTTCTGAATTCTCCCAAGAAAACAAATAGCCAAAAGTCAAAATTAATATTCAAATCATTGGGCTCAGAATGGTCTAATGTAATGCACCAGAAATGAAACAAACCAGAAGATAGCAATGTCATCAGCCTCAGCAGCTGTGTAAAGGTTTTAGTGCACTAACTTCTGCATGACCAAAATTATAAAATACTGTTCATAACAAAATGAAAACTAATGTTCTCTGCAGAAAAAAAAGTAACCTTACCTCATCAATTACCATGCCTTTTCTGGAACACTCAATGATCCCTGAAAATAAATCACTGCAGTCATTTTGCAAGCATGCTACAATCTTAGTAAAGAGTTTGGTCATATTAGGTACTTAATGATAATAGTTTTCACTCTGAGAGGCAATCATGGTTTTTTACAGCTGATCTCTAAGTGTTAGCCTTGGATCAATGGTAGAAATGTCACTGGATTCAGAATACCACGGCTTCAAGTTCCACTTCAGAGTTGAGCCGATTATCTAAGTGCTGAAGGAACACTGTACTATTCAGAGGTGCAGTCTTTCAGATGACATGTTAAACTGAGGCCTTGTGCACCTTCTCAGGTCAACATAAAAGATTCCATGATGCTTTTAACAGTATGAGAGTCCTCCAACAATCCATCTTTCAATCAGCATCAACAAAAATCGGTTAGCTGGTCATTTGTCTCATTGCTGTTTACAGGACATTGCTGTGTGCAAACTGGCTACCACTTTTGTCTATATTACAAAAATGGCTACTCCACAAAAGTATCTGATTACCAATGAAGCATTTTGGGACATGCCAGTGATCTAAGGGTGCTTCATAAAAATATGCAAATTCTTTCCTTTTCCTGTGTGCTTTAGTTTAGGAATTCTTAAATTCTATCTGAATTAATCAACAATTACCAGCTTCCTTTCAATTTTGGGCAGTGTGCTAATGCAGTTATTACATCAGTTTATTGCATCAAAGCTTTTTTAGTAAATTATACTTACATTGATAACTGACCACCCATCTCCTTCCTGCTATTCCCATGAAGTACTTCAGCGTTCTCTCACAAACTAAATCTGTACCTGAAATGTTAATTAGCAAACAAATGCAGCATTAACACACCAGTTTGGTTTTGACGATAATTTTTAGCATTTTTCGAACACGTATGTAGCTGGGTCACTGATCTCCCTTATTTACTACATTCCTCTTCACCAGCAAGTTCACAACTTGCACTATGATTGGATCCTGAGAGATATCTTGTATTTTCACCTAAAAACTAATCCTGATCAAATTGCACAATAGCACCATTTCATATTAATAATTCACAACAGTCAGGTTAAGTTGCTATTTAATCCCATGCCATATAAAGTTTGGATTTTACTGGGATAAGAGGAGAATGGTAACTAAGCAAATATTAGATGCTCAATTTTGGTTCAGTTGCAACTGAAATAGTGATGAAATTGAAGCAAGTGTTTCAACAAAATCAACAGGATGCCTTTAAAAGCAAAACAGCTTTAATATAAAACAAGTGGATGTCATTGGAAGGAATGCTCTACAAATAGTCATTTATTGGATGCAATGCAGAAGAAGGGACTAAGGGGATACTGCGATAGGGTAAGAGGTCAGAGTGGGAGGAGGTTGTAAGAAGTATAACACTAGAATATACCAGTTGGGCCAAATGGTCCATTTCTGCCTTGCAACCTTTTGCCTTGAATTCTAAGAAGGTAAAGCTAGTAAAATAATATGCAGTTACCTGTTTTCATGATAACATGGGTTGTACTGGGTGAAAAATTAGTGAGGAAGGTGGCTCCTGTTTTTCTTGCAAATTTTTCAACCAGCAGCTGAAATTTGGAAACAAAAACAAGATTCATTTGTACAATTTTAATCATTTCTATCTCGACAAGGCGTCATTACTTAATTCAGCTTCTTGTGCAATTAAACTCAATTTTTTCAGGCTCTTACAATTATAAAACTTGATAATGCCACTGGACACGAAAGCAAACCAGATATTGCCTTCTGAAAAAAAAAAAGGCCGTCTGCACACTTATAAGGGTAACAAGATCAAGAATTGGAAAAATTCTCCCATTCTACCAGGTTTTGATAATCCAGCACCTTTACTGAACACAACGTAAAATTTTTATTCAATATAATTTCTTTCAGAATATAAACAAAGGAAGCAAGGTCCCTTGACAAATTAACAATGAAAAAAGTGCTTTTTCAAAATCAAAACCCAGGAGGAAATCTTGAGGAACATAAATTAAAAGAAATTATTGGTGGCAGTCGCAGTTATCCCACAAATTATGCTTTTCTTGTATGCTGGCAGCAAAAAGTGGTACAGCTTGTAGATAATTACATCTCATTGTTTAACTGGATACTCCGTCAAAGTCAGCTCCTGTCACCAGCGACATTAGCATACAGAACTGAGCACTTCAATGTCACGGTCGTCAGGTTTTAGTATTTCAGGTTTTTTTTTGACAACAACAGCCACATTCAATGGCTGAACATGCAGTTTACATATAAATTAATCCTTTATCCACATTGGTTTCAAAACTGTACTCACGTCCAAAGCAAAATGTCAGCATGTGTTTAGGCATGTAAATATAACGTCTCAAGCGTTTTTGAATTTCAATTATATTTGCGTTCTAGCTCTAGCTTTGTGTTTATGTTTGATGCAATAGGTTACACCAAAATGAATGATATATTTCCACTACATTGGTCAAGGTATATTGTGAGATGATTGGCTCTTCTAATAGTATGCATCAATTACTTTTTTTTTTAAACAAAACCTTACTGGATTCCAACCCTTTGCCTCTCCTGCTTAACTATGCACTTTGTTTTTACTGACTCCTGAAAAGGTTCTTCTGTGTCATGGAGTTTACAAAATTTGTTATGACCATCGGACAGCTGAATCTCACTCCAACATTAGAATGGACAACCAAGTGGTCCCACTGCACAAATAATGAAATAAATACATAATATATTGTACATTTGAAAAAGGCCATTACGTACAGTAATTCATTCAATTGCATCAGTAGATGTGTTCAAACTTTGCTTCCTACAGTATACAACATCTTCTAAACTCAAAGGGAAATAAAGTTTAACTCATTTGCAGGGATCTACTATTCGATATAAAATGAATATTATGTTGTAACAGTTATCTTTTAGTAACTGGATACCAGTTTGGATGGTAAAGTGCAAAATAGCAGCAGCTTAAAAACTAGGGCCAGCTTTAGCAACAGCCAAACCTCTGGAATAGTCTAGGGAAAAATGAACTCTTCTCCATTGTGATAAACTTGTGTCTGAAGATTAGACAGGTAGTATCCATAATACAGCTGCAGAAAATGATGAGTGAGGGGGCAACTCTGTGATGGCAAGACCAAATGCCCTCTTGATCCCTTCAATATAGCTTTTAGGTTTGCACTGTCACATGTAGTTTGGATTTCTTGACAAATTAATCCAGTATTTATTTGCATAGTATCTCCCCATCTTTTGCAAGGCTATTTTTGTCCACCAAAGCTCCTCAGTCTTATCTGCTTCTTCCATGACATCATGCACTGCACTGTACAGTTTGATGGCTCCACTTTCAGCAGTTTCAGAATGAAGAATTGAATGAAACAGGGCTGTGTCCCAGTACCCACTCTCCTGGCACCTTCTTCTCCATGTTCCTGACCTTTGCCTTCCCTGCAGATATGGAAGGAGTCTATTGCACATCATCCCACCCACCACCCACCACCACCCACCACACACACTTCAGCACCTTGCTGTATGGCTGTGAAGCATGAACGACTTAGTTATTAAGAAAACAGCTCAACAGTTTCCATCTTTGGTGTCTACGTCGCAGGACAAAATCACAAATGTATCAGTCGTCTCAAAGGTAGAGCTATCAAGTTTGTTAAGCACTTATCAAACAAAGGTGCTTCAAAGGCTCGAGCACATTCGCAGGATGGGAGAGAGTCGCATACCCAAGGACTTTTGGTATGGTGAGGTAGCCAGAGCCATTTGACCAATAGGACACCCAAAGCTCTTCTTCAAGGATGCTTGCAAGCGTGACATGAAGGCTTAGACATCAATTATGGCACCTGAGAGTCACTAGCTGACAACTGAGAAAAATGGCAATACCTCCTGTGGATTGACATGACCAATGGCTACTACAACAGACACGAACGCTGAAAACAACAATCCATGACGACACTTGGCAGCTTCATGTGCGGCAATTTTGGCAGAAGCTGCATCTCAAGATTCAGCCATCAACAAAGATGTGCCACATGTGCCTTTCTGAAATGGATTTTTGCTGTGTGCCCATAATCTTTCGTAGATGGAAGGATACCGGCCAGTGAACTACCTCTGTGTTAATGATCTTAACTATTAATTCTGTTCCTCAAAAATGGTCAGGTTCAGTAATTCATTGTCAGTCAATGCTTCAAGAGATTTGATCAACAGGCAGCAGTTAAACAAAATTAATTGGTGAGTCAAAGGAAAGGTATAAAAAAGTTAATTCTTTGTTAGATTTGCTTAATGGCTCTAGATGTCTAAATTTGAGGAGGTTGATTGTTCATTTGCTTCTGAAAACACTAAAATTAACATGACTTAAACTTACAATTTCACTTTTGTTCAGCCCTGAAGCTACAAAGGACATTTTTCTTTGAATGGTCACAACCGTGCTCTTGGTGGCATTTGAACTTTTGTTAAAAACAGGAGATGAAGTCAGCGAAGATCTGTTATGTTTGAAGCTTTTGGACGTTGCCCTTCTGTTATAGTGGGTCTGTGACGTACTTGCGTTGCCAGCTACATCCTCTATAGGTTGGCATCCTATCATGGGAGACAAAATAGAAGAGCTACTTGCTGTTGCCAAAACGCAGTCTCTCTTTCTTCCAATTTCTAATTTCTGTACCCACGAAATGTCTTTCAGCAGTTCCTCAACATCAGCATCAACATTTCCTTGAAGAATAAATACTTTTATTAACAACTTGCAAAATATTAGAAGTTGTAGTGCCTAGACATTTTTCAAAAGAATTAACAATCCTCACTGTTTCAATTATGAGGTTTATTAGATTGTTACATTTTGGGACTGTTCTTTCAATTTTGGTAAAATGAAGGTCGTCATGTGACCTGTTCTGAAGTCCGCCTGACAACAAGCCTGGATTGTTTGGCTGTTAGAGGGGGGCCAGATTATTTTACTGGGAAGATGACGCAAGGGTTTTATGCTTGGAGGCAATGGCAGCAGCCTGCATGCTAGCGGTGGATAGACTGTGCGTCTCTAAAGTCCCAGAAAAGCTTTGAGAATGTCAGGTTGTAAACAGTTGCACTTTAAACTGTCCATTCAGTTCCAATATGAAAGGGAGATGTTTAAATTTGAGGAGGATTGACTGTTCATTTGCATCTGAAAACACTAAAATTAACATGACTTAAACTTACAATTTCATTTTTGTTCAGCCCTGAATCTCTCAAGGATTGTGAATCAGCATTTCTACCTGGATACAAAGCCCGTGTGATTCATGTCACCATGGAAATGGGTTTTTAAGAGATCCTTGAAAACTCTCAGGCACAGCTAGTCTGTCAGGATCCAGGGCAGGGACAGCAGCTACTGGCAACAAGATGCTGTGGTTCACTATCCAGAAACGCAGGTGGGAGCTTACACTCGGATTGGAAAGACCAAATTAGTTGGGAGTTAAAACAAGGCTGGAATGTTTGCCTCACTTTAGCGAGGGGGAGAAATCAGGAAAACTCACACTATGAAAGTCAGTTGTGGAGTTCAAAGTTTCCAGGCTGAAAAAGGAAAAGATCAGAAATAAACCCTCAGGAGCAAAGAATCATTTTGGACTGATTCGGAGAGAACTGAATATTTACTTAAAAGACAGTGCAACATAAACATGTTAGTTTTTTTTTCCCAATTGTATTAAAAGTTCTGTTCTGTTGTTTAAAGTGCAAGTTGATTAAACACTATTTTTGTAGGCAATGTTTTTGGCTGTTACAGTAAACATCTCAAAACATGAAATTTAGTTGTGTCATCCGTTCAGCTATTAAATGGAAGTTATTGGTCGCCATGGGGATTGTAACATTGCCCCTATGATTTAGTAACAGCTCCTAAAGGGTATATTAAAGAAGTCAAGACCAGCAAGAACGGGAATGGTAACCCAAATGTCACTTTGTTGCCAGGAAGAAAATTAAGTCCTTGAATGTAACCTTCATTTGCAAGAATGGGGAACCAACAAATCTTCAGCTGGTCAGGTTTCATTTGCAGTCAAGTCATTAAATTGGCCCATCTTAGTTGCACTCTTACTTTCTAGCTTACTCCCAGGTGTGTTTAGTGGAACTGCTAGAGCACTGTAGGCATAGGCATTTCCTAAAGGCAGAGAAGCACAGGTCTGTCCCAGTTCCAACACTAACATGTAATAAAATGGATCAACATTATTACAACGACCTTGTGATCAGAATTCCTCCCTCAACCCTTGGGGAGACTTGCACCTGTAACAGGAGTACAAGGTGTGCCATTAAAACATCTGCAAACCAACATAACAGCACATGTATACTTCCGAATAGTTTCTTAAAGAAATTCTATAGTACTCGTCCTTGATCACTGTGCTATGTAAAACTCTTCTGATTATACTGTAGGTCATTTTTCCATCAGCTGGTGTCACTGTAAACGGCCCACACATGTAAAAAGGTAGCATTGGGACCACAAGAGAAAAAGGACACAGAAGAAAAGGGCTAGTAGGACGAGTAAAAATTCTGAATGTGGAGACTGAACTTCTCTGAATGAAGGAAGAAGACCATACATCAATCCTTCTTTTATTCAACCTTCACATACAAACAGGACAGAATAGCCAAATTTCTGCAAACTCTCAAGATCTATAAGCATAGCTGGAACTCTGCTACACAAAAGCAGTTAAGAATCGGGGCATTAGGACAAGACAATAACACTTACAAATTTGCAGACCGTGCTACATTATTTTGCTTCATTCCCAGGCTGCTCTGCACATATTACACCAACTGTTTGTGTTTTTAATGCATATAGGACATATTCTGTTTTTTGATTCCAAACTTTAAGCTGAACTCATATGGATGTTTTGATTCTGTGTGCTTTCCTTTATATGAGAAGTACCTTCACTATCTGAGTTTGTGAGTTTCTTTATCTCCTCTTTCTTTTCTGCTGCATTTAGCGAATCAGTCATTTCTCGAGAATCTGCTTTAGATTGGAATTGGTTTAGCGAACCATTCGCTGCTTGGCATTTCTCTGATATTTGTCCATTTTCCAAATCCATAAGAGAAGTGGAACTGACAAAAAAGGAAAAAAGCAGTTAAAAATGTTTTACAATAAACAAGAATAATTCTCAACACCATTTGCGATTCCTTGGATATTGAGGCAGTCCATATCAATATGTAGCAATATGTGGACATCATTTAGGCTTGAGCTGAAAACTGGCAAGTAACGTTTGCGACACACAAGCACCAGGCAATGACCATTTCCAACAAGAGAGAATCTAACCATCTCTCCATGATATTCAAAGGCATTACCACTGCTGAATTCCCCACTATCAGCAACCTGGGGGCTGTCATTGACCAGAAACTGAATTGGACCAGCCATATAAATATTGTGACTATAAGAGCAGGTCAGAAACTGGAAATTCTGAGCTAAGTAACTCACCTCCTGGCTGCCCAAAGCCTGTCCAGCATCTACAAGGCACAAGTCAGGAGTTTGATGGAATATTCTCCACTTGTCTGGACGGATGCAGCTCCCACTATGCGCAAGAAGCTTGACACCATCCAGGACAAAGCAGCCCAACTGATTGGCACCCCATCCATCACCTTAAATATTCACCCTCTCCACCCCCAGCTCTCAGTGGCAACAGTGTGCAGGCAAATTCCCCTCCAAGCCATTTAACACCCTGACTTGGATGTATATCACCATTCCTTCACTTGTCACTGGATCAAAATTCTGAAACACTCTTCTTAACAGCATTCTAGGTTTACTTGCATCAGATGGGTTGCAGTGGTTCAAGAAAGTGGCTTACCACCACCTTCAAGGGCAATTAGGGGTGGGCAACAAATGATGACTCTGCCAGCGACATCCACATCCCATTAAAGAATAAATAAGTTTGGGCTGACATTATTACAAGACATTCTGTTCATCTACACATTTCTCATTCCCAAGAAATTTGGAATACATGACCACTACAAAATACTCCAAATATGCTTGTGTTTTGTAACCTAAAAAGTAATGTAAAACTTTTTTTTTTGCAGGAACTGGTATTGCAGACGTTTCCATGCCATGACAAACTGTACTGCAGAGGCAATACTGCCAATAGCAGTGTTTCAGGAAAAGTCTAGAATCATGGCTCAAATCATACTTGGAGAGAACAAGGAGACAATGGAACTTATCACCCAGTTAAGCACTCTATGAAACATTAAACTTGTTCAAATCAAATGCTGACTAACTTGCTGTGCATTTACGCTTTTATTTCAGACTCGTAACTTTTACAATTTTCTGTTTTACTGATCTAGTTATCCTGTGCAGCAACTAATTGCAGTTACTGGTTTTAACAATTTTTAATCAAACTCAGGTAATAAATAGTAGCCAACCTGTTCTGGCTGCATTATTTCTTTGCAGTTAATTTACTGGGGAGCAAGGTATAAACTATCTCGTCATTTAGGACAATTTCAGGAGAAGTATAATTGTTAAACTGGTCAGCATTTGGCAAGGAGGATATACCACCCATTACTGTTGAGTATATTCCTTGCCATTTGGTCTACTATGACCCAAGTATCTTCTCTGAAGCTAAGCTAAATTCACTAATAGATTCCCTGCAAGCATTTTTTGTTTGACAAGTTAAAGATAGTACGCAAATTATTTACGGAAGTATTGGTAAAGGCTACAGAAGTAACAGTAATTGTTCACTGAGCTCAGTAATAGTTTAGGGTGTCCAGTTTAAAGGGAGGAAACAAAAAAAGGGCATTTTTATCTCACATTGTAAACTCATTCAACATCTACATACTGTTTCTTTAGTCAAGAAATATATGCAAATTTAAACAAGTCCTGGTATAATCTTACCATTCAGTCTCCTCTTCGTCCCCATGTGTAAAGATTATGCTTGTATTTAGCAGCGATTGAGGTCCTACAGCTTCAGTTGCTGGAAGACATTTTAATTTTGATATGCTTTCCAAATTTCCAGTATGTCCCAGGTGAAATTCAGCAGTAACTGTTAACATAAAGAATGAGGTTTTTAAAAAAAATTATATACATTCACTCTTACATAGAAGTTACAACACAGAAGCAGGCTATGCAGCTAACCAGTCTGTCAGCATCTTTGAGGTTTTAGATAGATGCTGGAATTTCATATTTGCTTACAAAAATTGATTAAATATATTCTACCCAAGGCCAATTATGCTTCACTGCACTGATGATAATAAAGAATTAATCAGTATAAATAATTCATAAATGCTGCAAGTGGATTATGAAGGTTTGTCTAACTGATAAAAATTAATCTGGTGATCTCCTGCTACCTGTGTAACATTTAAAGATTGCTTCTTTCAGTTGCAGCCCCCACCACTAGGTTAAATGCTTTTATTCCTCGACATTTTCCAGTCAAGATTTTCCATTGTACTTGATGTGAATGGTTCAGGAGTCATGGGAAAACCAACAAGGGAGAAAATCAGGGAACAGAAGAGGGTCTGGGTCTTCATAGGAAAGTACAAACCTTATTAAAAATGATTTGTGCTGAATGTTATTTTAATGTAGCGGTAAGCCAGCAACTTGCAAAATATAATTTTACAGCAGTAATGTAGAAATGACTAAAAATTAATGGAAATCATGCATAAGCTTCAAAGTTGATGAAAAATTTAGAATTTGGGGTGGGGGGGGGCGGACAGAATGGGGTGCAAGAAGTGGCAACTGCTATGAGTAAACTCCGAAGCATCATTTGAATAATCCATGCACATAAATCAGTTTTAACAGACAGATTGCTGAATTTTTCTGATATTTTTTGCCTATGAAATATTTAGAACCTGAATTTTAAAATCACGGGCTGCAACTAAAAATCATTGGTTGCCTTTTCAAAAGCTGCATGACCATGTCAAAGCTCCGAATGAAACTACAATTCTGATGCCATGTCATAGATGTAACCAGCACAAGACTATACTACATTTGCTAACTTACAGCAACAGTTTTGAATCAAACATAACTCAAATAAAAATGGTCAGTTGTCAATGCCTTTGCAGTTAAGAGCTTAAAAACCTTGCTGGAATAGCATCTTTTAAGCAGTTATATAATCCCAAGCTAATCAATCGCATGTGTTTTTGATAAAAACAATGGAATGCTTATGGATCCCATACCTGTGGTTACCCACTTGATTGTAAATGGCCAAGTCTAAAACCTTGTTCGATATCACCAGGTAGAGTGCCAGAGTACCTACATGTAACTATTTAATTGATTCCAGATGGAATTCATTTGAAACTACTAAAATGTCAATACATTAACTATCTTTGTCATCAGTTCCCAAATGTCTGTTTGCCCCTGCAGCAAATTTAGAACAGAACAAAACTAAAGTCAGGTTTGTTAGTGAGTTTGAGAATACAGGTCAACTTCTGAACTGAAGACAATCCTTAACTAAGAGTGCAATGATTTAACTCCATTCCTTGACCAATACTGTTCTGAAAATGTGCTCTCCAGTAAACAGTGGTATCTCAGTTGAAGTGGGGTTTAATGTCAAAGTTGTTTCTTTGCATTAATTCCAAATAATATGCATATTAAATCTTTCCAAGAATCCCATATAAAAATCAAAAAGTGAGCTTTAAAATTAGATTAGAATTTTCAACATTAAAGGTAATAAAATCCGAAATAATTTAGTTTTTAAACTGGCTGGTTCCATTCTGGGTTTCAGTTCTGCAGTCAGCTTTTGTTCAAATCAGGAAATTGGCAGAGAAAAGTCACAGGTTACCTAAAGAGTACTTTGACTAAACCATTTTTAATTATAGGTTTAAATTGTATTCTGCAGAGGAGGATTTCAACTTAACCAGTTTCTGACCGCAACAAATGATTCTTCATTGCATTCTGCTCAATTTCTTCTACCATCATGCACATGACTGCTCCTATCCTGAAGTAAAAATCAAACTGTTTGAAAAATAGACTCTACATTTGGATATTAAATATGATTACATGTCTGTGCAACTATCCCTTTAGTTTCAAATCGGTCTTGGAATGTTAGATTTCAAATTGGACACCAAGTGCTCTATGTAACATGACAAATGGTAAATTCACATCACACAAACTCCCCATTCTGTACAAACATAGTGGTTTCAAAATAGTTACTGACAAAATGTTATACCACCCCATCGATGTTCATTAATGAAGCATGCAGGAACATGTTTTGTTGGTTTGCCTTGTTAGGACCCCCTTAGAAACCAGTAGTGTTTCCAAAGAATTTTATTAGCAACTTATATTTTAACCTACAGAAAGAGCCGCTCTTGTATACTTACCACACATTGCACTCTCCATGGAATCAGCTGTCCCTATAGCAGACAGTCCACAGGAACTCCAGCTTCCAATAGGTCTGCATTTCCTAGTTTTCCCCAAGTAATAACTTTGAGCGACCACCTCTTAGTACTTCCCATAGCTTTCGGAGTGTTTTCCAAATCCAATAGCAGTAGCAAATTCTGTCCCGATGACTTGCCCCTCTGGCCACACAAGGACGACTCTCAGAATTCTTAGGTGGCTGTGGAATGCCTCTCTTTGACTAGAGACTGTCTCCCTCCCATACCCGGTAGCTCACCTAGACAAGCAACCTCATTTCTCTGCTGACCACACCAAAACTGCTGTCTGTGATATTCATTGATTTGTAGGGAAGCCTGTAACCTGATCTCAAAAACGGCCTCCCCGCATTCTTCCCCACAGCAACATGAATCACTTGGGCCTTGTATCTATGTAGAAATGCTAATTAGCTATCCTTGAGAGCCTAACTCTCTTTTATGTTGGAATTAAATGAACAAGTTAAAGCATAACTGTTCACACAGCCTGACATTCACAACACTTCTCTGGGACTTGAGACTCTCAGTCTCCACTGCTAACACACAGTTGCCCCCATTGTCTCCAAGCAGAAATACCTCCACCTTCTTCCCAGTAAAACAATCAAAGCCTTCCTTTGATCTCCAAAAACCAAAGCACCCATGCTTACTGCCAGGCAGACTTCAGAACAGGTCGCATGACCAATCTATTTTACCTTAAATTAAAGACACAGTTCCAAAATATCTTATAAATCTCATAACTGTAACAATTTAATTTAAATCACAAGGCATTTTCATCTGTTAATGTTAATCTTTTGTGAATACCATGGAAAGTATCTGCACAAAAGCAGCCTAGTAGAACTCTCATCATCTGCTACTCCGAAGTTATACAATTTTATTTATGGTTTAAAAACTTTACCCTTTTTAATCAATGAACTACCTGGTTTCACTTGTTTTTCAAATAGCTCTGGACAATCTTCTGGATGGTTTGTTGAGAACAAGTGTTCAGTGTCTTGGCTTCCATGTTCACCCAGAACTGCCTCGAGCACAGCCATTTCATGCTCGAGTTTCTTTATGTTATTCTGTATTGCACACCTTTGCTTGGGAGGTAAAACAAAAAGTTTCCAGTTGAATTAAATTTTTTTCAAAAAAAAGAATGGTGCACTAAATGCAGCTTGTGATTTTAACTCAATAAAATATTTTGAACAAGGCAATTGCTATTCTATCATGATGGAAAAAGACACTTGGGTCTTAATTGGTCTTTACCGCTTCCAAATTCATGTGGAGGGCTTTTAACCATATTGCCATACTGATGGCAGACGTCATTTTAAAAAAATGATTATCATCTAAAAAAAACAATTATTTTCCTAAAGCACTGAGTGAGGACATAAAAGTATGCTACGAGATATGGCTACTTACTGCACCAAAAACTCACTTTCAACACACTATATATAAATTATGCCATTATGGTCCTGATCCAACTTAATGTCACGAGGAAAGTGAAAAACTACAGATGAAATTTCTAAGATGGGGCTCTGGGAAATTTGTAGCTCACTCTTTATGATAGCTGAGAAATAACTCTTGGATGTTGATTTATCTGATATTCTTCAACCTTGAACAGTACTTTGCTGGTTCAAAATGAAAGAGGAACTGCCATGTTTTGCATAATATTTAAGCATCTGATTTCAACTTTGCTGATAACCAATAATTTAAAAAAACGTGGGAGGAACAGGACTGTTTTTGATGGCTGTCTATTCTAGACTTGTTTTGTGACAAAAATATTGCCCCTAGTCTCACTATGAATTTGTGGTACTCAATAGAGATTACTCTCCCAGCACATTTTAACATTTTAATTTGATGTTAATTTATACCCTTGTTTTACCTGTGTGGTTAGAATTTCAATCTCTGGAGAGGAGTCCCCTGTACGGCTGGCTTCACTGTCGTTGCTAGGTACTTTTCCACCTTCTGCACACAAACACAGTTGGAAAACTAAGATTATAACAACCTACACCTGCATGTTGACTCTGGGGCAGGTGCATCTAAATCCTTAGATGTGGAAAATGAGTTAAATAAACCACATACACTCTCACTATACGAAAGATGTAAAGCAATACTTTTCGGTGTTTAACTCAGGCCCCACCAATATGCAAACCAGTGCCCCGTTCTGTGTTCTAACTGAAGTGAAGTTGCACAGAGAGCATCCCCATTACCTCCACAAAATTTGGATTTTGCTTGGTGTATTTTTCAACACTTCTGACAGAGTACAATTTTGTACGTGGACTGTGATAAAAAGCAGTAAAGGCAGTTGTGCTACTTCCCAAGTTGTCCATTTTTAAAAAGATTACCCCGTGTATGAATATAATTTATTTCAATCATTGATCTGTATTCCTGATCTTAGTTGCATTAACTATCCTTCCTCTACACACACACAGACATCAGGTTCCTACCTCCTAGGTTATTTTTGATCCTCTTTGCATCTTCCTCACTGATCGTCCTGGTTTCTATTTTCACCTTCCGGAACTATCTTTTCTTTTAATTCTTAATAGAAAACCTTCACTAAACAGACCCATGGACTTGTTTTCTTCATCTGCTTGTTCAGTCTGTCAACTAATATGCTGGTTATTTCCAGGATTTCCTTATACCAAATCCCCAAAAGGAGGGGGTAGCAGATGCCTGTTCGTTCATTATCTGATGCAAGGTCCCTGAACAGTAACAATGTATGAAATTTAGTATCAGTGACAATTAAGCCATAAAATGGAGAAACTAAGACCATTGGTGAATCTACAATATATCTTGGATATTAGATGCACCTGCCAGCACATTTACATTCCTATTGTTTGTCAACAGGAGACAATATCATCAATGTACAAAAAAACTGGACTTGTTAATATTATAGCTTGTTTTTATTTTAATAAAGCTGTGCCGTCTGCAGATTCAAGTCAGACCAGATGTAGAATATGAAATTTCTAGTCACCTTAATTGCTTAGTCTCAGATTTTATGCACAATGTCCATAATTTTTCTTGAATGGTCATATTAAGGGAAAAAATACAAACCACTGTTTGATACAATGATAATTCAAAGTTGGACATTTATATTGCTTTGAAAGTCAGCTTCAACATCTGGTCACCAGAAATGTTTGCCTAAAAAAAAAATCTTTCAAATTTCCCAGTCAGCAGGTAAACCACCAATAGAACTTTGACTGCCCCATGTCTAAACATTAAATTGAATTCTGTGGGTCAAGTCACATTCCAAGCATGAAAGTTTCCCAAAATGGCCATTAACTACCATACCAAAACACTGTGGCTGCACATATGGAGCATCCCAAACTTCTTCAACTTTGCGGTCATTTTTTTCATCCTGGCTCTTTGATTCGGTTACATTTAAAGCGTTTATTTGTTTGTGAGTCTTACTGCTTGCTTTTGGTTGGGGACTGGCATCAGGGGACGAACCACTAGAATGAGAAGAGAATAAGTCAGGAGATTCCCCAGATTCTTGGCTTGGGGCAAGGCATTCATTTTTGGGAGAGCCTTCATCATCTACATTTTCTTCCAATTTATTTACTTCAGTACAAAAAGTCTTTATAACTTCTGTGTTGCTGTTTGGCAATGAAAAGGGTAGTCCCAGTGAACCCTTTGAAGACAGATGTGTTGCACTTAAGGGACTTTGCGACACAGACGGAGCATGTGACCCCAATCTGTTGAATCCAAAAATCTGAAAACAAGGTAGCTCTTCATCGCTTGTTTCAGATTCTGAAGTCGACAGTTTAACTGGCCGCTTCCTCCGTCGCCGAACCTGCTCTCGTGTCGAAGATTTCTGAGAGTTTCTCTTCTTCTGTTTCTTTGTCGCTGTTTCATATTGCTTCAGTCGGTCTTTCTGACATTTACTTTGTATTTCATCCATGCTTTTATTTATGCTTTCTTCAGCACTATCTAGCAGCCCATCAGGAGTTACGGAAGACACCAGTGAATTTTGTAGACATTTGTTCTCGCCAGTTTTATATCCTACAACAACACTTTCTTGTGCATTGGTAAACATAGGCTGAGAGTGGCATCTTGCAACATCAGTTAATTTAACTAATTCACTTTCTGTAGTGCTTTCTACAGTCGCAGGAATATTTTGAAGTGATTCACAATTTTTAGAAGACCCTATCTCTTTTAACAATTTATCTGATTTATTTTCTTGATAACTATCTTTCTCATTTGCTTCTTGACCAAGCAGATCTCTAGTTGAAAACAATAATTCAGACTCTGGATGGGCATTGGAATCAAGTTTTGTACTTAAGCCACCTTGCTGAATCTCTTGGCTGACAGCTACTTCTAAGGCTCTGTCTTCAACTGCGTTTGTGGTTTTTTTATGACAAGAATTGTTGTGTGCGTTGCTCTTTAAGTGCTCACTGTCTGTGACTTGGCTTGATCTATCAGAATCAAATATTTCTTTCTCTATATTAACCAGTGAACTACTGGTATCTGAGCTTTTTATTTTCAGCAAGTTGCTGCTCCTTTTTCCCTTCGACCTGCTACTTGATAGAGGCACCACCTCCTGGATATGCTGTGGAAATACAGGAGGAAGAGGCGACCCAGGGGTTGAAGTTGGTGGAGGCACAATTTCAACAGAATCACGATCTTCCCTGCTCAATAGCTTCAGCACACTATCCAACTCAGATGTGCACTGTTTACTTTTGACGCCACTGGCAACCTCGGCTTTTTTGATTGGAGAATCAGTTTTATCCAAATTAATTTTTCCCGTTTCCTGATTTGTAGCAGCACTTCCATCGTAATCTCTGTTCACTGCATTTCCCCTATCGATCCCTTTTGATTTACAAGTGGCCTCAGCATCAATACATTTGGAAACCGGAGCTTTTACACATTCATCTTCTACAGACTGACGCTCTGATCCTGGCATAAGAATGAATGATTTTCGTTTTGATAATTTGAATGACTTTAGAAGCTGCTCAGTATCCACTTCACTGTCATCAGTCACCTCCTTTGATCTTGTCTGTTGTTTGATAGCTACGCCCTCACTGCTGTTCTCTTCACTGTTTACCGTTTCTACTTTGGAATGACTCACAGTCAAACATGTAATATCATTTGGGTTCACTTCATCTTTACTTGTACAACTGGAATGTACTTGTGGGTCACTGTGTTTTTCCCCAAGAACGGGATGTAGTAACATGCTGGCTTGTGAACCTGAATCTTCCGAGTGTGTGCCAGATGCTGCTATGAAGGAAGAATGATCAGACCACATTGGACATTCAGCTAGCGCAGTAACATTGTCAGTTTCTGCTGCTTTATCGCAGTCCCTTAATTGATGCACATTCTCTGATAATCTTAGCACATCACTGTCTTCGAGCTTTTCTACCATAGAGTTCCCATGTGATCCATGAGAAGCTACATAATCTTGCTTTGAATAGCTATCATTAGGTAACTGTTCATTACAGGCATGAACTATAATATCCTGCATTGGGAGACTCTCAGTTTCTACACATACCATTCTTGCATCAGTATTTTCCTCACTAGGCTCTGCTACGGAGTCATTGCCTGCACCAGGTGCAAGGAGTGTATGCAACCTGGTGAATTTAGATTTCTTCCCTTTATTTTTGTCCTGCAAGATCAACTCTTCATCCAGCAGCTTCAATCTATTACTTCTTCTGGTCACCCTCAGTTCTGGTTCGGCCTTCATTGGTTCTTCGCTACTGGGGAAGCTATCAATCTTGTTCTCATTCATGTCAACTGGGTTGCTTCTAGGACTTCCATCAGCTCTTACAAGCTGATTAACTAGCTGCAAAGGTTTAGTTCTTTTTCTTGTCTGTTTTATTGATGACTTTTTTCCTTTTTTCCCCAAACCTTTGTTAATTTTTTTCTTGCTTTCAGCATCAGTCTTGCCTAACTCCAAGTCTGGCTGCTGTACAACTTGCTCAGAGTCTTCACCACAAACTACTAGTTTGTCATTTTGTTTAATATCAGATGGCTCACCTTGTACTTCTTTACTTGTCTCAGTTTCAATATTATTAGACACAGGAACATTCTCCTTGGGGTCTATTTGTTTTTTTCCATTCTGAACACCATTGCCATTGTTACCCTCATCATTGACAGACCTCTTTATAAAGTCTTCAGGATCTAGTCCATTGCTTTTTCTTTTCCCTTTTTCAGTTTTATTCCAACTGATGTCAAAGACATCTTCTCTGCGAGATGTCAATTCATCACTTTTAATGTCAGAATTAAAACTCCAATTTACTGGAGCACTTTTTCTCTTATCTCTCTTATATGTTTTCCCAAAGATTTTGTTTTTAACATCAGCTGCAGTTACTGTTGCTACACTTTTTTCTTTTAAAGGCGAGATTAAGCCATATTTAACTTTTTCAGTATCTTCTGAACCAGAAGCTTCTCCACCAGAGTCAGGGCTCTCTCCTTCTAAGGAATCTGACTCCATTTTCTGGTCATGTGGATTAGATTCCACACCAACAGCTGTCACCTCATCAACATTAATTTTGGATAACCATTCACTGACTTTCTTGATAATTCGCTGGCTTTTTCTTTTGGACACTTTTAGAACTGGTTGGCTTACAGTTCTCTGAATATCAGCTTCATCTTCAACCATTAAAGTAGAATCTTTAGGGTTCAGCTCTTCACAGTTAATCAATTGATCCACATCTCTTTCTAAAGCACTTTTTTCTGAAAAAGGCGTTGCACTGTCAGTGAAAAGTTCGTTTCCGTCAATGCAGCTTTGCTTATTCACCCATTCTGCAGCAACTTGCGAGGAGCTCTCATTTGCAAAGATCTTGCCAGGTACCTCTGGGCTACAGAAATTACTTTCAGATTTGTTCTCAGTCATTTGTTTTTGCTTTGTTTCAGATTCGGTTGCACAGGAATAATCACCAGCATCCGTGTTTGCAGTATCTTCTGACACTTCATTATCATCTACAAATTAAACATGTTTTCAATCAATAATTTAGGATTAGTTTTGATTGGTAAATTAGTCTTTTTTTTCATCTCTTACTTTGCTTGTGTAAATATTCTTATGGAGCTTTAAAGCTGAATTTAAATTCAAAACCTTGGACAGCAACTTTCTCTCTCCCCCCCCATGAAAAATTTCTAAGCAATCTGCCAATTCGCTTTTTGATGAAAGTAATCTATGTTCAGTGCACAACAAAAAGATCACTGTTTTCATATGGTCACACAAATTAAGAAGCTGTAGGTCAGAGATTATTCCTCCTGAAATGGAAAATCTGAAATACAATGCTAGCAATTAACAATTTATTGTGAATATCCAATATCATCCCTGGATCATGCAGTTAAGTGAGTCAATATAATCATATAGTTCCTGTTCCTCATACTGACCCACCAACCCTCGAGTCAGGAGGGGAGAACAACCAGTCTTACAACATCTCCAAGAATGGGAACAACAATTCTTGGACAAAAACATTCTTGACCAAAGTAAATGGACCAGTCATATGGCAAAAAGAAGTCAGCAATATAATGATGTTTAATGCATTATCTAAACTCATCTCCCCTCAATCCACGGCCAATCCGTCAACCTCGCTGTTCCTTGTGGTCTCCCCCAACAGAAGCAACCATTTCGGTTCACTTCTCCCTCTCCTTTATCAACGCCATCCCCAAAACCTCATCATCCACCTCTAGGGAAAATACTATTCTTCAGTTACCCTCACTAAATCACTCTCAAACTCAGAATTATTTCTGCTCCTGTTGGCGTGCTCAACTGGTCTCCCACCTCTGCTTTTAATTCCCTTGTTCGAAACACTGTCAGACTCCCCATCTTTTTCCCTTCAGGTTCACGAATGGAGGACATCTGACAACTGGTCTAGTCATTCATTCAATATTAGAGTTGGCTAAACTATGTTAAGCACTGCTGTCTCTTGTTATCCTCAGTCAAATCATTCTACTAATTCAGGCATTCTGTGAATGTTCCACACTAATTTCTGCTTACCCATGGCCCCCATCCTCACTGATCTACAATGCCTTTGTGTGCTTCAACCCAAAGAATATAAAATCTTTATGTAATCTTTGAATTTTTTCATGGATCTGTCTCAAACTATTTCTTTAAGCTTGTCCAGTCTTACATCTGGTGAACTATTCAATCCTCAATTTAGTCTTTTGTACATTCCTCCTCCTCCTTTCACATTACCCTGTCATTGGGTCAACTTTTCAGTCACCTCAGCCCTAATCTCTGCATTGCCACATGAACCTTTTGCCTCTCCTCTTACACTTTAAAAAAAAATACCTGGATTACATGGAAATGGCAGGATGGGGTGGTAGTGGGAGAAGTGACATGAGAACGAGATTTAAATATGAAAATGGATTCCTGAAAAGCAAAATTGGAATCCCTAAAAGAAATATATCTTAGCTAGTCTGAAGTAAATTCTGCAATGAGCATGCTTAAACCATCACACATTATGTTGGGCCAAGATTATGCTGAGAGACTTTTAACTACAAGACACAAGCATACTTTTTTGGGATAAGCAGGTGTCTCGGATTCTTAGGAATTCAGGGAGAATGAGTTTGAAAAATAGGTGATAAGACGATAAAACAAAGATTAAGATCTTTCATATATTCAATCGGTGCTATACTATAACCTTTTGTACTGCTATGCAGTTAATTTCAATTAAATTAATTAAATTTAGATTCAGACTATCCACATGAATGAACAAAGAAAACCTGATCAACTAGCTTTGAAGCTCACTTCTTTAAGACAAAAAAAAGTCCAATTTACACGATTAATCTTCTAACAAAGGAACTGAATAATGTCCTTTAAAGCATCCAATAAAGAAATTATGTCTGTAAATTTTCACGCCAGGACCTTCAAGAATAATGGAACAATATCTCCAGGAAAATCAATTCCACATGATTTAGAAACCAAATGGTGCCAGGCACTTCTGTTCTGTGCAACATTGATCAGAATAAGGTGATCAAAGAAACATTGTAATCTACATAACTACCTTTCTACTGATGCCAGCAGTGCAGAGGCCATCAAACTGCAAAGGCTAATTGAGCAGTCAGGTTTGCCTTCCTTAAATCAATTTCCTCCAACTCTTTTTCAAACATGTGCTCTTTTATCAGTAATTGTTTTAGCCAAGAGATTACAATGGGTGCAGCCGGGACGATTGTAAATTTCAAAGGTTTGAGAACAAGTACTATCTTGCCCAGAAAGAAAAATACAAAGATTGATAGGTAGGGATAAGGACTAGCAGGGGAATGATGAAGGAATGTTAGATGGCATGAGCAGAGCAGCAAAACACATTCAGAGAGAGAGAAGCCATTAAAAACAGCATGGGAATTCCTGGCAGTGACAGGGCAGCAAAGCACAGCAAAGCACAGCAGGAGAAAGGAGCAGGGATGACAGGCTGGTATACACCGCAAAGTGACATCACAAGACAAGGAGTCACATGGGGTGAGTGTACTGCTATGCATTTAATTTTAATTAAATTATCATATAGTTACAACCGGTATTCAAGTAATCATTCATATCTAGGGATGAAGTTGAAATTAAATAAGAAAGGGATAGCAACATTAAAAGGTTCTGAATTTTTCAGTAAATTAAAATCTGAGGAACATGGGTAATAGCTAAACTAAGCATTTATGATAACCTCCTTATAAAATAAAGTGATACTAGGACAAGGGAGTAAGCTGATTGATGAGTAGCCAATAAATCTTTATTTATTCAGATCTTAAACTTAAGTCAGTTAATAGCCTAATAAATTGAGGGGGTTGGAGGGGAATTTCATCACTTAAGGGGGTTGGAGGGGAATTTCCCATTTTTTGTACCTAACTGGTCATGAGCTTTTAATCTGGTTTGGTGTCTCTCCTAGGAGATTACCTGGTCCTGAACCAGTAGGGAGCATATATATCAGGGTGGCCAAACCACGGCTTGTGAGCCACTTGCAGCTCTTTTATAGATAAAGTGCGGCTGCCTGCTTTTACAGTCAAAGAAGGGCGGTTGTTAAACAGAAGGTAAATCCGAATCATTCTGAAGAATTGGCCAAGGCCTTGGCTCGGCATGGGGAGCCGCCGTATCCACCAGCCCAACTCTAACCTGACTAGTTTAGCCCAGTTTGTGTGATTTGATGATGCAGAGGCCATACTCCCAGTAGCTGCTGCTCCCACATCCAGCCTGCAAAATGCCTTCCTGCGCTGGATTGTCTGTCTGCTCCCTCGCCTGCAGGAAGTCGAGGCAGCCGGACTGGGGTGAGAGCAGGTCTGGGCGAGGCCTGTAGAGCAGCCGAGGTTGGGATTTGTGGGGGGCAGGTGGGCATGGCGCTGAGAATTGGGACCTAGTGTTTGGGCCCCGGCAGCTGCTTTTCTCCACTCCAGCGCTTCCACATCCAGGCAAGGTGGAGAAATCCAGATTTGGAGGTGGGGGTAGGAGGAAGGGATGAGTGAGTGGGATTGAATGTGGAGGGAGGGCATGAGTGAGAGAGCGGGGGCTGAGTGAGGAGTGAGGGGACACAAAAAAGTGTGTGGAATAGTAATAAAATTAAATGTGTCTCTGAAGGTCATCTGTGTCTTGTGGCTTTCAAAAGTTTGGGGATTATCATTGTGGCTGTAAAGTTCAGAAAGTTTGGCCACCTGTGATATATATTGTGGTGCATGAGATATCACAAGGGCAGGTTGGAAAGGCCAGTGGGTGTTTGGAGGAGACTACCCAACAGATGGCAATATAAGAAAACAAATGTGTTAAATGAAAAGCAGAGAAAAGAAACTGTTTATCTAACAATTATTTTGATTTCTATTCCCAAAAAACACATGCAACAGTTTTAAGTTTCTTGAATTCAATATTTTATAAAGCAACAAGTGTAGGGTCATTATGGCAGAAAATATCTAGCTCTTCATGAGAAGAAATGTGAGGAACTTGAAAGTCTGGAATTTTGGCAATCAAACATAGGCGTACCCATTTCTGATGAAAATAGTCCCTCCGGTGCTGGTTTCGATAATTTTGATTTCTTTCCCTCACAAGGTTTCTCATCATTGTCACATTGATCAATTTTCTCTTTTTGAGAAGTAGCTTTCTTATTCACTGGTTTTTGATGTGGTGTTGACCTATAAAAGCGAACAAAACATCAAGTTCAAACTTCAGTGAATTAATTATTGGTATGACAATTGTTCATTCAAAATAAAAAAAGTGGAGCTAGGGTTTTAAAAAGGAAAATTATTCATGGATGTAAAAAAACAATGTATGAGGTGAAGAAGTTAATTAAATAAGATGCCAAGAGACCTGGATCAGGATGACTAATCAGTACTAGCAGCAGTGGGGAAGCACATCTGTTATCGACCATCTGTAACATCAGGTTTTCCACCTGTGGTTTCACATAGTGGGAGGTGCAAGGAAGATGTCAGACGAATGATTTTTATTTCTTTAATAAAAAAACAAAGTGCTGGAAAAAGTCAACAGGTCTGGCTGCATCTGTGGATAGAGAAACCGAGTTAACGTTTCGAGTCCAATATGAGTCTTTTACGGAACCTGCTGAGTTTCACCAGCATTTTCTATTTTTATTTCAGATCTCCAGCATCAGCAGTATTTCGCTTTTATTTTGATTTTTATTTATTTTTGTGCTGCCCATTTTTCTGAGCAACTGAGGAATTTATTGGCCTGGAGGTGTGGTCAGTGGGGAAGCAACGGCACTCGCTGCTGACCTCAATGAAAGCCACAAAGAAAGATCTATTAATCTCATCAACAAGAACTTTACCACTCTTGTGTGCAGTAGATTGCAATGGGCCTTCCCAGTGCGGAGCTGTGCCAATGTCATCATGCTGTTCAAAACAGTCCAAGTCATTATTAAGTCAACATTAAAGAATTTTCACAGACAACCAACCAAGGAAATGAAAAGCACTAAAGTCCAAACACTTTTTGTTAAAAAAAATTACAGGGAGTAAAATAAAAGATTAGGACATAAACATAGGGTGAAGGTAGAAGCTGAAATATTCTGAAAAAATATTTTAATATTTAAAAGTTTAGTTTAAAAAAATGTTGTAATTAAATCATAATGGACATATTTATGAATGGAGAATTATTTTTGCAGGGCCAGATCTATTGCTCAACAATAGTTATTGCTCACATCGCTGTTAAAAACCCAATAATACCTAATTGAACAAGGTGTAACTTTTTATTGCTTCTAAAAGCAATGAAGGCGCTGAAAAGGACAAGTTCTTGCCAAATCAACTAACTTGAGTGACTGTTGGCTCCGGAGGTGTGGGGGCATAGCGCAGCCTGTGTCAGAAGTCAGCGGTAGGCTGCAGTTTTAGGATTTCCATGTTAATTTGCCCATGTGCTACATCCTGAAATCGCGGTCAGTCTCAGGGTGAGAATGCCACTGAATGCTGTTCGCTGACAGCACAGCCTCCACCCCACCCGACCCTGTAAAATCTGGGCCATTATTCAAATACCCACTTGCTTGGGAATTCATAAAAACATGCTGGTAAATATCAGTTACTTCAAAGGGCAACCCAACCAAACTTAAAAAATTTACAAGCAATATTCAAAAGCACAAAAGTCCTAGTGAATGACAAATAAATGAAACCCTCTCTTTGCCATTGTAGCCGATATAAAATCTTGCTGCAATGATTGAAAAAATATATAACATGGCAAGTCAAGCACCAAGCCCAACATCAATAATTTGTTCAAACAATATTAGTTATTACAGATAAAATCATTATTTTGTTTTTTTTCCTCCACGTATCCAGGTGTATTTTAAGACTGATCACCTACTTTCACATTCCCACAGTACATAAAAAGATATAACAGCATTTGAGAAACATTTCATAATGTAATTAGTCTTGTTAGCTCCATACAGGATATGCTGCTTCTGATCTTTGCAGCTTCACTTACTTCACATTAACATGTGTTTTGAACAAAGGCTCCTCAGAAGAGTCCGAATCTGTAATACAGAAGACAAACATTAAACTATTGTTATAAAAACAAAAAAACTGCGGATGCTGGAAATCCAAAACAAAAACAGAATTACCTGGAAAAACTCAGCAGGTCTGGCAGCATCGGCGGAGAAGAAAAGAGTTGACGTTTCGAGTCCTCATGACCCTTCGACAGAAGGGTCATGAGGACTCGAAACGTCAACTCTTTTCTTCTCCGCCGATGCTGCCAGACCTGCTGAGTTTTTCCAGGTAATTCTGTTTTTGTTTTAAACTATTGTACGTTGACCAAATATCAGCTGTCACTCAAGCGGTAGCATTCTCACCTCATGGGTTTAAGCTCATTCTAGAAATTTCAGCACAAAATCTAGGCTGGTAATGCTGCATTGCCAGAGGGCCATTTTTGTACAAGATATTAAATTGCATCCTCATCTACTGTAAAGAGCCCAGGGCAGTATCCAAATTCATGCAAGAGAGTTCTCCCAGTGCCCTGGTCAGAATCTATTCTTCAACCAACACCATAAAAAAGATTGCCAGGTCATTTATTTTCAATGAAAGATTCATAGTGCTCGCCAATTATTTGATAAAACGTAGCACTCCTTCACAGGCAAGAGATGTAAGCAGAATTGGACAGAACTCTCCCTCTAGCCAAACAACAGCACTGCCAGTGACTAAGAGGCGGCTGAGGTCTGTGGCAGACATTCTTTCCCTCCTGGGTTTAGCTGGGGGGGGGGGGGGGGGTTGGTACTAGGTCCAGAGAAGTACAAAAAAACCACATACAAAGATCATCCCTTCATACTAGGCGCTTAAAATTCTCACCAATCCCAATGCAGACTGCAGTGCCCTCGATTTTCTGCCTTTTAATTCTTGAGGAAACCCTTTTTACAAATTCAGTCAAAGGAGGGTCAGCGCCCACCTTCTGTACAAGAAAACAAAAAGTTATTTCAGAATTTCTTTAGCTATTCGATATAATTAAGAAGTTATGTAATATATGGTTATTTCCTGATAAACAATCATAATGATGATAAAACTGCTGTGATTACATCACAATTACCAATATTTCAGTGTAAATGCCATATATGAAGCCCAATGGGTGATGTTTGGCACAATATCTGTCACAGCCAAACAACGTCACTTTAGAGGTCCAAAGATAAAGAATACACATAAAAACATATGGGAGCGACTGCAAGGCTGTGGTCTCAATTCAGTCTTCAGAAGACTGTTATATAAATTGTTTGAAACATCATCAGAATCTCACAATGAAATTACTGCTGTGTGGATATCTTTACATAGAATAAAGTTAACATTTGAAAATTTTTCAAAAAAAGTTAACATTAAGCTGCATAAATAAACTCACAGCTGCAATCTCATTGTGAAATCTGAGGTGTGATTAATTGGCAATCAAAATTTTCAGTTTCTAACTACCCTCCAGGCTGTCAAAATCAAGAGATCAGCTACTTGTATAAAAAAACAACAAAACTCCTTTCCCTCGTCAGCTAATTCACCCCACATTCGGAGGATACAAGCGAGTTAAGAATTCACAGAAATGGGAAGGGGAGGGGAAAAAAAAGTGAAGAGCAATGGCCCAGAAATAACTGGAAAAAAATATCAGCAAGGTCACATACGCCATGAGCTGTGAAGAGCCACAAATCACTGGGCAAATTGCACTTTTTTGTCACCAACCTCCCCCACGAAGGTTAAGGCACGCTGGATTTGCACTGTAAACATGAATGAATCTCATCACAGCCAGTTAGGGCAGGAATTTCATGCTATAATGATTCTATTAACGACATGATTTACAGTCCTGCCAGAAAACTAATAAACCTGTTAAGGTCTCACTTCAGCTCAGTGCTAATTTGCTCCAAGAGGTTTCTTTTAAACTATTTTTTTTCATACTTTGTCCACTCTTTGTTTCTCTCTCTGTATCTAATTGACTCTAATTCACCCCATTTCCCTCTCCTTCACTTGCACAGTTTCTCTCTCTATCCTTAAATTTCATTACTTAAGGAGAAAGGCCCTTGGGTCCAACGTTCAAGATGTCTTAGACCCGCCCCTGTTGACCACTGCCCCAAAATTAACAAATCGCTTTTCCAGCAACGAGCAACACAAAAATATTACCTCGAATAGAAAGGGGAAAAAAAATCCAATTCACAATGTTAGAAACATAGAAATTAGGAGGAGTAGGCCATTCGGCCCTTCGAGCCTGCTCCACCATTCCATGTGATCACGGCTGATCCTCTAACTCAACGGCGTACTCCCGTTCTCACCTCATTCCCCTTGCTGCCTTTAGTGTCTAGAAACCTATCTTATTTCCTTCCTAAATATATTCAGTGACTTGCCCTCCACAACCCTCTGTGGTAGAGAATTCCACAGGTTCAGCACCCTCTGAGTGAAGAAGCTTCTCCTCATCTCAGTCCTAAATGGCCCACCTGAGTCTGTGACTCTTGTTCTAGGCAATGCCCCTCCCCAGCCAGGGGAGACATCATCCATGTCAGAATTTTATACATTTCAATGAGATTCCCACTCATTCTTCTAAACGCCAGTAAATACAGGCCTAGTCAGCTCAAACTCTCCTCATACCACAATCCTGCTATCTGAGGAATCACTCTGGTAAGCCTTCACTGCACTCCCTCTATGGCAAGTATATCTTTTCTTAGGTAAGCAGACCAGAACTACACACAATACTCCAGGTGTGGTCTCACCAAGGCCCTGTACAGCGGATTAAGACATCTCTGCTCATGTATTTAAGTCCTCTCACAATGAAGGCCAACATATCATTTGCTTTCTTAACTGCTAGCTGCACCTGCATGCTTGCTTTCAGCGACTGGTGTACAAGGACACCCAGATCCCTTTGTACATCAATGTTTTCCAATCTATCACCATTTAAATAATACCCTGCCATTCTGTTTTTCCTACCGAAGTGGGTAACTTTATACTTCCCCACGTTATACTGCATCTGCCACGTATTTGTCCGCTCACTCAACTTGTCTAAATCACCTTGAAGCCTCTTTACATCCTTCTCACCACTCACATTCTCACCTAGTTTGTGTCATCAGCAAACTTGGAAATATTACATTTGGTTCCCTCATCCAAATCATTGATATATATTGAGAATAGTTGGGGCCCAAGCACTGATCCCTGTGATGCCCCACTAGTCACAGCTTGCCTCTCTGAAAAGAACCATTTATTCCTACTCTGTTTTCTGCCTGCTAACCAATTCTCAATTTATACAAATATATTACCCTCTATCCCATGTGCTTTAATTTTGCACACGAACCTCTTATTTGGGACTTTATCAAAAGCTTTCTGAAAATCCAAATACGCTACATTCACTGGTTCTCTCTTATCTATTCTGCTAGTTATGAGCTCAAAAAACTCCCATAGGTTTGTCAAACATGATTTCCCTTTTATAAATCCATTTTGGCTTTGTCTAATCCCACTGATATTTTCTAAGTGTCCTGTTATCATATCTTTTATAATAGACTCTGGCATTTTCCCTAGTAGTGATGTTAGGCTAATCGGTCTGTAATTCCCTGTTTTCTCCCTCCCTCCTTTTTTAAATAGCGAGGTTACATTTGCCACCCTCCAATCTGTCGCACCTATTCCAGAACCTACAGAATTTTGCAAGATGACAACCAAAGTATTCACTATTTCCATAGCCACCTCCTTTACTATCCTGGGATGTAGACTATCAGGCCCTGGGGATTTACCGGCTTTCAGTCCCATTAATTTCCCCAGCACTTTTTTTACAAATACTAATTTCCTTCAATTCTCCTCATTAGACCATTGGTTCCCTAGTATTTCTGAGAAGTTATTTGTGTCTTCTTCCGTGAAGACAGGACTGAAGTAGTTTTTTAATTGCTCTGCTATTTTTGTTCTCCATTATAAATTCTCCTGTTGCAGACTATAAGGGACCTACATTGTCTTCAATAATCTTTTTCTTTTTACATACTTACAGAAGCTTTAACAATCCACTTTTATGTTCCTTGCACGTTTACTTTCGTACTCTATTTTTTCCCTCTTGATCAATCTCTTGGTTCTCCTTTGCTGAATTCTAAACTGCTCCCAATCCTCAGCTTGCTACTTTTTTTTTTAGCACTTTGTATGGCTCCTCTTTGGATCTCATACTATTCCTAAATTTTTTTGTTAGCCGCTTGGGCTGCTTTTCCTGTTGCGTTTTTGTGCCATAAAGGAATGTATAACTGTTGCAATGTATATATTCATTCCTTAAATATTAGCCATTGCCTATCCACCAACATGCCTTTTAATGAAGTTCTCTAATCTATCGTAACCAACTCACCCATCATACCTTCATAGTTTAGGATAGCTTGTTCCCTAGTTGGTTCCTCAACATACTGGTCTTTAAAAAAAACCATCTCGTACACACTCCAGGAATTCATCTGCCACAGTATTCTTGCTAATTTGGTTTACCCAGCCTATATTCAGATTTACTGTAGCACCCTTGTTACATGCATCTCTTATTACCTGTTTAATGCCGCTCCCCACCTTACCACTATTGTTTGGAAGTCAATAGACAATTCCCACCAATGTTTTCAGCCCCTTGTTGCTTCTCAGTTCCACCCAGACTGATTCCACATCTCGATTTTCTGAGCCAATAACCTGTCCAGTATTGCACCATCATCTTTTGCCAACAACGCCACCCCACCTCCCTTTCCTTTTTGCCTGTCCTTCCCAAATATTGAATACCTTTGGATATTCAGTTCCCAGCCTTGGACACCCTGCAGCCATGTCTCTGTAATTGCAATATCATACCCGTTTACATCTATTTGCGGTTAATTTTTCTACCTTAAGCAAATGCTCCATGCATTCAGATAGTGCCTTTAGACTTGTCTTTTGAACATTTTTACACATTATTTTTTGTACAATGGCCATATTTGCTGCTAACCCTCGTTTCCTCTGCCTTTCACTTTTGCTTTTTACTTTTCTATCTTTCATTCCTATCTTCGTTTCCCTCTCTTGGGTCTCCCACTCAGTTTCCCATCCACTTGCTGCTCTAACTCACTGCAAGATGCATTGCTCCAGCAATTTGAGCCAATACAACCATAAGGCATTAAAGAAATTATTGCAGTACCAAAGTGCGATTTTTGGAGATTCCAGTAGCTATGACATTCTGTGGTGTATTGTTACTCCAAGTATGGTTATCATCTTGCCATAACTGTCTGTAAGCATTGATCTCAGCTGGAGTCCTTTTTGGTGTGTTGCCTATGGAGACTGTTTAAAAAGGTGCAAGAACATTAAAAAAAATCCAAATATTTCATCTATTATTTACATACATTAACACATGCACTAATTTGAACAGATTGCTTTTTAATAGCTTTTGTTCCATGCAAAAAATCTTGTAAGCGTCCAAAAGAGTGCACACTATTTCTAGTCTTCCCTTTATTGTTTCAAAGAGGAGTGATTTAAATACATTATTCAAGATCAGCTAGTAAAACACTGATTTAAAACCTTGATCTGAACAACATCCAACCATAAAACATAAAGAAGAAACATTCAATCAATCTAAGCAGCAATGAAGGGCTCATCATTGTCATCTAAAATTTGAAGTCGAAAGTGTAAAATTTGGGGCCATAATTTCCGAGCTCCAAGGCAATTTATCTGGAGTGTGCCCCAAAGATACCCCGCGGAATTCCCCTCCACCTTCAAAGTTCACAGATAAGGATTGCACTGCAATTGCCCAAGTGCAAACTTCCAGTGGTCAACTGCCCTGCATTGGGAAGCATTTGAAAATGTGATTTAAACTGCAAACGTTGGATGGTTCCGACTGCGTTATACCAAGTTACCCAGAAAAATTTAGAAGAATTAAAACCACTTCTAGCTTCTGGGTAATCATTGTACACACCTACAGGACTCCCCCCACCCCCGATGACCCCCCAGGGGACTACCCCCACCAAACAGGCCTACCGCCCAACCCCCCACTGCCTGAGCAGCCCCCATCACCCCAATTGCCCGACCTCCTCCTCCACTCCCCGGCTGTCCGAATCCCCTCACTGCCCCCCAACTGTATGACCTCTTCTTCCACCCAACTGTCTGTCAATTGACATAAAAGAGGCATGTGAAGTAAAATTTTTAAAGAGCACATTCAAATTGGAATAGTGTTAATTTTAAGTTGGCTGTCTGTTTCATAAATAATCCGTAAAATGAGTTTCCATACTTTAATACATTCCCTCTCAAAGGCTCCAATTCAGACTTCAAAAGGTGCTATAATTAACATAATTTTGACTAAGTGTGAAGAAAAGCTTGATATTCTATTTAACTAGATGCCAGTTCATTCAAACTTTCTTAATTCAAATCATTTTTAAGCACTAACTGTCCATTTTATTGTTATCTATGTTGCGTAATTCAAATTACTGGATGTGCAAAAATAAATTAACTTATTAGTAGAATGCACTGCAGAGTATTAATAACATACAAACTCACAAGTAGGGATAGATACGCATAAAATAATAACCCATAGGATGACAGTTCCTGAATAATCTCATTCAATTCGATTTCTAAATCCCCAATTATCTTTTGGTATGCAACACAAGGTCTTTTCCTCAATGTTTTTGGACTGCCAGACAGGAACAGGCAACATATATTTTCTTGATAATTCAGTTTGCTTTTACTTATCCATGTGCGGGTATAATGGATTGGAAACATATTGATAAACACCAAAACAGCAAGGCTGACAAAACTGGTGCAACAAAATTAGCATGAAATGTGAGACTTGATTAGGGCAACACAGAAAGTAGAGCTTTGTTAGATAATTGAAAACTTTCTTTCAAACAAGACTGCATTGAGTCTTCTATGGTCACGTGGATAAATAGGACTCTGCAAATAATTTATTTTTCAAATTTGCTTCTTCCAATCTGTAGTAAAAGTTTGAGGGTTAGGGCACAAGACTAATGAGAATCCTAAAAGTAAGTTAGGTATCCATTAATGCGTTCTAAGCTATTTGTCTGGTAACACATCATGTTTAGGAACAATTATATTCCACAAAGCACTCCATCATCTTGACCTATACTTACAACCTCTATTATTCAGGAACTGTAGCATCTCAATCATGGGGCAGAATTTAGCCCTTGATGGGCGAGCGGGCGGGCCCCACCAGCTCGGCAGGGGGCGGGCAGCCAAACTCTGCCGCTGAAACGGGGCCCGCTGCCATTTTGAGTGGGCGGGCCAATTAAGGCCCGCCCAACAAGAAGCGCTATGCACTTCCTGAGCGGAGCGGGAGGGATTTCCCATCTGTCAAAGTGCGCTCTTTTGCTGTCTCAGAGAGATTACTAACAGGTAAAAAAAAACTCCAAAAATAGAAAAGTATTAAAATTATTAACATGTGCCCCTCATGTGACAATGTCACACGAGATAGGATACGTTAATAAGAAACACAAACTTTATGAAACATTTTAAAAACGGACATGAAACCTCATCCCGCCAGTGGATGAAGTTTCATGTATAATCAGGAGCCCGCTGGGGCTCCTGGCCTGCTCCCCAACCTTAAGGTTGGACGGATAGGTCTTTAACAATCTTAATTAGCCTGGCAATGGCCTTAATTGGCCATTGACAGGTTGGCGGGCGGACAGTTGATTTCGCGGTCCGCCTGCCTTCCTGAAAATTTAAAGGACCGGGATGACGTCGGGGGTTCCTCCTGAGGTCATTCCGCGTCATTTTCCTGTCGGCGAGCGGGCCCCGCCCCCAAATCGCCAACAGGAATATCCTGGCCATAGAATTAAAGGGACAATTCTTGCATTTCTACTAGTAGGCAGACAATCTTCAATAATTGTCCAAAATTATTTAGTGCTAAAGTTTATCTGAGTATGACGCTGTTACAAGATCAGATTTAACCTCTGGTCGAGTGGGAGGCCAGGAACTCCAGGTCCTCACAGGCCTCAGGAGTTTTGCGCATGCCTGAATGGCGTGTGCACACTCTGGCATTTTGAAGCTCTTTAGGCCAAAGACATGGGTCAGTGCGCCTGTATGAAAAGAAAATGGTACGAAAACCCTGATCACGTGACCTAAAAGCAGGGCACCACAATTGGAGAAGAGTTCCAGACGGGGGACAGGGAGAGGTACCAGCTAAAAAGAAAAGGAGAGGAGCATAGGCTCTAAGCAGAAAAATGGCTGCGGCTGGCAGACTTCAAGTAACGAGGGCTTGGGAGGAGCCCTGGAAAGGAGGCAGATGTTAGTGAATTTGTGCTGAGGGCTGTTGGTGCAAAAGTGCCCCCCCATGTGTTTTGTTTCTTTTTTTAATGATGCACACAGGCCGTCAACATTGTAGCTGAACTAACTTTATTGATAACACATTTTCCTAACATGAACACATCTGCAGTGCCAACTCTTATCAAGACAGGCTCCAACATATGCTATCTGACCTTCAACCCCAAGGTCAGGTGACCCCATATATAGTACAGAGTACCGTATGGTATCTAATACTGGAGTCCACAACCACAATCAGCCAATATCACGACACTATGGAGCAGTGGTACTCTGCTTGGTGCGGCCGAAAAGCTGAAGGTGTACTGCGAGTTAGTGTTTGAGTGCAGATTTGGGAATCCAGGGGAACAGAATCTCAGATGAGAGTAAAACTCTGAGAAGTGGGCCATTGTTGAAGCCTTTGCAGTTGGAGGGAACAGAGTTTCTACGAGATTGATTGACTCACAATGTTTACTGATGTCTGGGTAAGTTGCTGAGAAATCCATGGGATCTGTCATGTCGTATTTGCTATTGCTGTAACTTGCAAGCTCCAGGACATTGTATTGGGGAATATCCCAAAGATGCGCTGGGGGATCACCCACCTCCCCACCGCAGGTTTACAGGTAAGGTTTGGGCAGCAATGCCCAGGCATGCAAACATGCAAACTTCCCCCAGGTAATTGCCCTGCACTGGGAACCACCCAAAAATGAACTTTGGATGGCTCCAACTGGATTGCATCAATAGTCACTCGGAAAAAGTTAGAAGAATTAAAACCTCTTCTAACTTCTGGGTAACTGGCAGAGACCCACACTGACACCACCCACCCCAGGACTCCCCCTACTACCCACCCACCACAGGACACTCCCACCTATCCCCAGGGGTCTGAACCCACCCCCAAGGGACTAGACCCCTACCCCGAATGGGAACTTCCCAACTCACGAGATTTTGCCCCCCCACACCACCACCACCAACCCCTGGCCAATGCTGACTCTTAACTCCTTCCCCCACACCCCCTTCTAAGCCTAACCCCACCCCCCACTACCCAAAGCCACACCCAACCACCCCCCACCCAGCCCAATCCTGTCCACTTACCTTGTCAAAGTCCTTTAAATGTGGCTAGGCCTTTAAATTTACCTGGTTGACAGCAGCTGCTGCAGTTAAGAAAGGGACATGGCTTACTCATCTTTGACTGTACAGCCCTTTGATGCTGGGCACTGGGGACATGCTGCGCTGCCCAGATCTTGCCCAGCCTGAGTTGGAAGGTCAGGCGAAATATGATCGCCTGGATTTTAGGATAAGAACTTTCAAGTGGAGTGGCAATCCGACTCGATTGCCATTCCATAGGAAGTTACAGCCCAAAGCATAGTGTTAGACCACAATTTGTCTGTTAATTCACGTGTACCACAGGTTAACCCTTGATGTTTGAATGTAAATTGTTGTATCTTTCTGGCCTTGTATTTATTTTGTTTGTTCAGAAACTGCAGAATCTTGTGGCTTTATTCTCTTAGCAAGAGTCTTGGATCTCAAACTTTGTCTACTAAACAAAAAAAGTTATTGGTCTCTAACTGGACCAGACATTGGGGATCTGGTCTAGGATCATAACAAAATGCCCAAACTAAAAATTGTCTCATGGCATAACAGGTATACAGGCCTCAAAATTTCATGAATAGAATGCCGTTTTGACACTCCTGTGATTTACCATGTTTTAATCACATTTTATTTCTTTGTCAATAACTAAATCTTCCCAATATATAACCAGTGAAAAAGACAAAATTGTTTTCCCAGGACAGACCTTCCTTACATTTAGGGAAAATAAAGAGCAAAATCAAAAATAATTCAGAAAAAAATAATAATGTGTGGACTCTTTAAAGGAAGATAGTTTCATGAGTACTCTACCCCCATCTATGCACTCAAGCCCAGGACCACTGTACTGATATAATTTCAAGACAAAACACTAAATTTTTCTCCCAGTTGTTAAAATTTATTAGTGGGGAAAATTAAAATGGGATATCAGCCTGAACTGTGTCAAGCTCCTTTTGTCCACTATTTGAAGGACAGCATTAATCCATTGATTAAAACACATTAAATGTTCACATGGTAATATTGCACAGTCTGCTTTCACCTCCCTTTAGTTTATAAGGTTCGGGGCCATTTAAATTTTTAATAACTTTCCAGCTTTATTCATTTTCCTGCTCATTACTCACAAGCTCATGGCTTGTGTATCCAAGAACTGAAAGCAATCATTCCCTAAAATATACTTTTGGAAAAAAATATACTTTCTAAATATAGAATGACCTCAAAACAATAAAAGCAGTTTGCATACTTACATTCATAACCTGTATCCAACTCAAAGGCATGGATTGTTTTCATAATACCCTCTGCAAGTTGTTTAAAGCGAGTGCTTTCCTGCAGACTCCTAAAATGCATGGTAATATTACTTAAGTATTTTAAGATCTATCACAAAAGCTACATATGGCATGATAGAAAGTGACTGTATCTTAGATATCAAGTATAAAATAAACATTACACATTCATCTGCACTAATCACCATCAGTGATAACACATAGCAAGAAAGAGCAACAATAAAAAAAAGCATACATGTGAAAACACTCAGCACTGATCTACCAAAACAGACAAATCTGTGACCCTTAGAGTTTTCTTCAATCCTATTTCTCTCATGTGAACAGTAAGAGGGTTATAAATTTAGCGAAAACTCCAATAAAATTGCCAGCAATATTCAGAATCAGTCTGAAATGTAAATCTATATATACATTATATATTTGCATTATGCAACATACAGATTTGACTCAATGGCACAATGGATTGTAGCATTGAGCTTCCATCTATAGGTACTGAAATTTTTTCCTGATTTATCTATTATCCATGGGAATATGAGCATCACTGGCATGGCCATCATTTGTTGCCCATCCCCAATTGCTTGGTGATGAGCCAGTTGCAGTGCATGAGCTTAATGAGTTCTCTAATTATTTTGTGTTTGTTACCTGTCTCAATATTGTCCAATTTGAACACGGGCACTGTTAAAAGCATATAGAAATTTTGTCCTTGTGGTTTTTGAGCCTCTGAATTATCCATGAGATTTGTTTACCCCAGATACTGAAAACCCAAATTTTAATGCAAAACCACTTGAATAATGTGTATCACCAGTGTTCGAAAATACCTCATTCTACTGAATATGAACTCATGCCCTAAGAACAGTTTGGTATGGGTCTGGAGAAGAAAATAATCAATTTGAAAGTACCTTGGGATGTCTGACTAATTAAAGGCACTATATAAATGCAAATTGTTGCTGCTGTTATTGAAAAACAAAATGTAATTAACTCAAAAAAGGGGCCAAGATCATTGAATCTTAAGTGCAGTAGTGCCACAGAAGGATATTGAACGGGCCAGGGTAAAAGTCAGTATCAGTCTGAAATGTAATTCTTGATTGTTTTCGTGGGATTTAGGTGTTGCTGGCAAAGCTAGGCATCTGTTGCCCATCCCTAATTGCCCTTGAATTTAACATTTCAGAGCGTAGTTAAGAGACAACCACATTGCTGTGGGTTCGGAGTCACATGTAGGCCTGATCAGGTAAGGATAGCAGCTTTCCTTCCCTAAAGGACACTAGTGAACCAGGTGGGTTTTTATAACAATCGATGATGGTTTCATGGTCACCATTACTGAGACTAGCTTTATATTCCAGATTTATTGATTGAACTTAAATTCCACCAGCTGTCAGGGTGGGATTTGAACCCATGACCCCAAAGCATTAGCCTGAGCTCCTGGATTACTAGTCCAGTGACATTACCACCATCTCCCCCAAGATTATGGAGCAGCTAACTGTATAGCCAACCTCAGCATGCCTACTTACAGTACAATTTTTACTGGTGCAATCCAAGATATACCAATGCACAAGCCTTCATGCAGATTTCTCTCTTTTCTGGGGAGAGTGTCTTCTAATATGGTACATGAATAACAACAGGAGCAACACATTACTTACTTTGACACTGACCTACCTCTTGCTCACTGTGTTATTGCACAATGGGCACTGTATAGTACTTTTCTTCTTATCAAAAAGCTTCAATATACAGAACCTTCACAAAAGTAGTAAAAGAAAAATGAATAAAGGTTAGCTGGAAAAAAAGTAGCAGCATAAATTCATGTTTTACTAACTGCACTGGATCATTGTTTTTCACTGAAAATTTGGCAATGGAGCATTATGACATCACAGTCCGCAAATTTTGTTTCACTATCACTTCTTTTCATTGGTACTTGTCGCAATCAAAATTAAATGTTTTTTTTTAATTTGGTACATATCCAGTAGCATTGCTTTCAAGCAGTTACCTCTGGAGCAAAGTTAGGATTATTGCTGTTAGTTGGAAAAATCAGTTAGCTGCACATATGCTATGGGGGTCAGTTACAGAGGTGTAATTTGTAAGAAATAAATGATACTTTTCTGAATAGGTGTAGAATTCTTATGGAATTGGCAGAGAAATGTTTTTTCTTCTCTCTCTGGAAAAACACAAATAGTTCCTAGAAATGTCAAGGTCTCCCAATTCAGGCTTCCATGTTGACATTCCTAAGTTAACAGGACAATACCTCATACACTCTTATCTATACAAGTATCAGGTAAGGGCTAACAAATGACTCAGCACGAGGTAAATTAAAAGGTGATCTCGAGCTGAACTGATGGGACAAGGGGAAGGGGTGGTGGAGAGGGGCGACTGCCCTAACCTCTCCTTTATTCATTGGTTAGATAATTGGAATAAGTGGTTGACAAAGGGCAAACTACGAGCCCCTGGAAATAAAGTAAATTATTGGGACCTCGGAAACAGAGGGCAGCCCTGTCTTTTTCAGATGGAAGTTGGACCAGGGAAGATGGAGGAAGACTGTGGGGGGGTGGGAGAAGGAGAAAAAATATCCTAATACTTTGGCTAGAGAGCAGAATGCTGCCACCACAAGTTCAGGCTCTATGCCATCTGCCCGTTTGCCCTGTGGGATCAGTAAGCCATTCTCAACTGTCATGGGTCTACACTTTTCCTATATATTTAGCTGAACTGCCTGTACTGTGTTTTTTTGAGACTCCTGAATCTTAAAACTTTTAACTGTTTGTAAATTTTAGGCTCTAGGCAAGCACTTTGGTAAAATGTAAAACAATGTTTTTTTTTAGTGTGGCATAGGAGATGGAAGATTTCTGTAAAATTCCAACAATTGAATGCTTTTTGTAATTAAACTTTAAGGCTAACCTAGCTTTATTCTTTAAGCAGCTATTTCAGTTTATCAACATATGTCATGGTGCAGACTTACATTTTAACATGGAGGTGAAGTATGTGTTAGTAACTCTTCAAAACTCAAGGGTTTGGCACAGATGTACACAGGAACAAAGCCTTAAAATTCAGATTTTAATAATGCTGTGAGATTAGATTTAAATAAATGGCACTCAATTCAAAAAAGAGCTGCCAATAAATATTTTCAATGGCTGAACTAGAGTCTCAGCCTCCTTGATTTGGACACTTCACTTAGAACAAAATGAGTCTCAGTATTTTGTTTTAAGTGAAGTGTCCAAATCAAGGAGGATTAGTTTGGAACAGTCAAAAATTAGGTCACATTACTGTAGTGAGGAAATGAGAACAACCGTGTGAACATATATAGTTATAAAAATGGTAATTAAGAAGAGCCATAAGTCATGAGAGAATTTGGGAAAACAATGGCTGATCAGCTAAAGGGAATAGCTTCTACTGTAAATACAATTTGTATATATCACTGTTAATTGTTTATCTAACGCTAAACACATTAAAAGACCTGCATTTACGTAATGCGTTTCACGACCACAGGATGTCTCAATGCACTTGACAGCGAATTAAGTTCTTTTGAAGTGCAGTCATTGCTGTAATGTGGGAAACGTGGCAGCCAATTTGAACACAGCAAGGTCCTTCTAGCACAGTGTGATAATGACCAGATTATTTGTTTCTGTGATGTTGATTAAGGAATAATTATTGGCCAGGACATCAGGCATAATTCCCCTGCTCTTCTTTAAAATAGTGCCATGGAATCTTTCATGTGCATCTTATTTAAATTGCAGCAATGCCTCAGTACTGCAGTGGAGCGTCAACCTTCTAAGTCCTGGAGCGAGACTTGAGCTCGGAACCTTGTGACTCAGAGGAGAGAGTGCTACCAACCGAGTCATGGCTGACTCACTTGGCAGTTAAGGTCTCAGAATTTCTTTACCCCCCACCACATCTGCATGAGCAGATTTAGCAAGCAGTAATGCCAGAGGACCAGTAATCTCTCAATTTTTTTTTTTAAAACCACAAGTAGCAACACTAAGTATCTTCAGAAAAGCAGATATTTTACTTACTGACAGAATTGATGATCACATTTTGTTGAAATTGGTTCTTTCATCAATTCTAAGCTAATACATAAATGAAATGATTAAATTCATGGAAGCTACACATAACACAGCAAAAGCCAACAACAATTATCACTGAATGGCTACAGCACAGAAGGAAGATATTTGATTCCCAAGTCCGGGGTCGCTCCCTGTAAGAGTGACCCACCTGCTTCCACTCCCCCAGCTTTTCACTGTAGCCATGGGGCAGGATTTTCCGGCCCCACCCAATGTTGGGATTGTCTGGTCCCGCCCAAAGTCAATGGACTTTTAAAACAAAAACAGCTGGAAAAACTCAGCAGGTCTGACAGCATCTGCGGAGAGGAATACAATTAACGTTTCGAGCTGTATGAAATCTATATTTCTTAGTTCTGATGAAGAGTCATATGGACTCGAAACGTTAACTGCATTCCTCTCTGCAGATGCTGTCAGGCCTGCTGAGTTTTTCCCGCTATTTTTGTTTCAGATTCCCAGCATCCGCAGTATTTTGCTTTTATCAATGGACTTTTGGCTGGGCTGCCGAATCTCCCCCGTCATGATGGAGCTGGAAAATGCCAACCCTGGAAATTCTCTCTCTTTTAGGTGTTTATCCAATTTCTTTTTGAAATCCACAACTGAAAATATTTATGTATTTACAAACCAGTGTAGAAATACCTCATTACTTTAATAATGAGCTTATTTGGAGATTAAGCAGCACCAGAATCCAACATGGTTAAGGAGAACATCACCGCGCCCGTCCATAATTCTTTAAAAACGAGATTTAAGAAAAAGAGGAAGTGCAGTGTACAGGATGTAACCAACTGTTGGTATACTAATATGCTATCCAAAACAGCCAATTAGATACAAATTTCTGGAAATTACATTCAGAATGAACAGAACCTCAGATCACATATTCTTGTACTTCAGAAACAAACAAAATTGTGACTTACCATATTGGACATTCTAAATTCTTCAACATTAATGACAGAACCTTGTGCACACGTTCAATCTCTGACTTACACAAAGACATTTCTGTCTACTTTGGTTTGATGACCTCTGCAAATAAATTTGTACCTTGTTAGAGAAAGAACCAATGGACCTTCTGGGTCTTTTTCCCCGCCGAGATAAAATATGATTATATATGAACTGTAATTTAATTGAGCATTATCACAACCTGGAAATTATATGAACCATAGAAAATAGGAGCAGAAGTAGGTAATTCAGCCTTTCAAGCCTGCTCCACCATTCAATATGATCATGGATGATCCTCTATCTCAACGCCATACTCTTGCACTCTCCCCATACCCCTTGACACCTTCGGAGTCTAGGAATCTATTTCCTTCTTAAATATATTCAGTGACTTGTCCTCTGCAGCCTTCTGTGGTAGAGAATTTCACAGGTTCACCAGCCTCTGAGTGAAGAAGTTTCTCCTCATCTCAGTCCTAAATGGCCTACCCCGTATCCTGAGACTGTGATCCCTAGTTCTAGGCTCCCCAGCTAGTGGAAACATCACCCCTGCATCCAGTCTGTTCAGCCCTGTCAGAATTGTATACGTTTCAATGACTTCTTACCATTTTTGCTGCTTGATTTCCTCAGAGACCACCATGAAAGGATATTAATTATGCAACTCAAAAGGAGGGTAATTATATATCTCTGAAGTTGTAAAGAAATTGAAAACTGATATCCAATCCTGCCCTTGGAGTACTGCACGAGCTAGCTATAAAGGTTTAAAACCTGGAAAGTTGTGTGAATAGCTCAGAGACACTGCTGGGTGTTTTCCCAGAAGTGGCCTTGCTGATGATAATTGTACCCATGAAACTTGAAGGTGAAAGCTGTTGTCAGATAATACTCTTGACCTACCATGCATGAATAAAGAACATCACATTGTGGAGCTATGTAGCTATGCAGTACCAAATTTGTGCAGAGAATGATACGAATGCTCAAGGTTGCATATGACGTATCTTTATTGTACCTACTATGCAAAGTGAATATTACCTTTTTATTTGAAATATCATTTGCCTGTTAATTCATGCATAATTTGCGTTGGTTCTGATGCATGTTAAAGTAAAAGCTACAAAAAGTGGAGTCCTATTGATAATTTCCTCATTTGGGGGTCATTCAGCAAATTTGGTTATTTGGTATAGGGTTCCCCACAGGGGTCGCAACAATGTCTAATTTACACCGCAGACTTCCTGCCAATCCCATTTGCATGCAAGACTGTAAAATAGGGCATGAACAAAAGGAACCCAGCATAAGTAATCAGGGCCCAAGGAAAGCACCAAACTTACAACACATAATCCTTCTACAATTAGGAAAATTAAAGTTTCAAGCTATCTAACTATCAATCATGCAGATTAGGTACAGCAAATATAGGAACTTGCAATTCTGGAAGCTATCAATTTTTAATAATGCATGCTGATGCTTGTGCAATTGTAGATATTCCACCCCCCCCCCACCCCCCACCCCGCAACTGCACTGGCCCTCATATGCATCCCACCCAACCACACCACCCCTGCCACCCAGCCCAGCACCCTCCCCTTGGGGCAGAAATGCATTTGGCATAAAAACTGACAGATGGATGAAAAACAACAAGGAAGCTCAGGCAGAGTGGAGTGCAATAATTGCACAAAACACTTGTGGCAGAGTTTCCTCAAATCCTTTATACTTGTTATTTTTCTTTACACCCCGAACTCACGTGTCTCTGGTCACGAATACATAGGAAATTCTACTCCAGCAGGTTGTGCCAGTATACCAATGCAACACAGCACAGGGCAAACAGCTTTCCTAAGTAGATCTCACAAGGCCTCGCTCAAGTCCACCTGATGTTTATATCTTAGCTTTTATAGCTTCTTATACCTTTCTACCACAAATATATGCTTGGTCTCAGAAGCCTTGCCTTTTTTTTGTTGTATAAATCTCCCGAATCATTGCATCTCTCTCGCTATAACTGTGTCCCAATCTTTTGTGTTGTCTGGGTTTTGTTCTTTATCTCAGTATCTAGAAATTTCTATATCTCTTGGCCCAATTTCTCCATGTTATCCCGATGTGCCACTCTCCATAACTTCTGGATGCTCCTAGTACCTCCAGTTGCTCCATCTCCTCCTGACTGCAGAGTTGGAGATTGAAATTTTCAATGAACTTTGAAATGGAATGTTGTGACCCACTCAACATCCATTTTATAAATTAAAAATGCTATGATAAAACAAAAGAATTCCCAAAAATGTTGACATGACTGCAGAAGTGTTATCCATTGGAAACCGCATTTTGAAAAACCTGTCAAGATATTCTACATATTCCCTGTCCTTTGCAACCAAAAAAAACATGTCCATGCATTGCATCTTTTTCAAGCAAAACAAAAGCTTTGGGGAAAGCAATTCCCTGGTTCATTTACTGTGGCAACATGTCTGGTTTAAATTTAAACAAAAGGTTGGCAGTTAAATGTTCCCTGGTGCACTCTCCATGATTCTACCACAGTACACTTGCCAACCAATCAGCACCCTCTTCTCATGCAGTATAAATTGTTTTTCCCTCTGAGATTTGGAATTCTTGGGTCTGTCCTGATGAGTGCAAGACAAAAAGCTTCAACAGCATTCCTCTTTTCAGCAATCCTCAAGTTCTGTACTACCAAGCGACTATTTATACTTCATATTGAGAAAACAACTTGCTTTTGTACACCACCTTTAATAGAAAGATAGATTGCAATGTGCTTCATGGGAGACAGTAGGACAGATGATCAAAAGTCTGGTCAAAAAGTTAGGTTTTCTAGAGGGTCTTAAATGAGGAGAAAGAGGTAGAGATACAGAAGTTTAGGGGGAAATTTCAGACCTTAGGACCCAGAGAGCTGAAGGTCAAGCTGCCAATGGTGAGGTGAAAGAAATGGTGAATGGGTAAGGATAGAGTTTTAGAAACACAGACTTCTCAGGGGTTTATAAGAAGGTTAGAAATAGAGAGAGTTGAGCCCTTGGAGGAATTTGAACACAAAGGTGAGAAGCTTTTTAAAAAAAGGCATTTAGAGACTGGGAGCCAATGTAGGCCTGAGAGTACGGGGGCAATGGATGAACAGGACTTGGTGTGTGCTAGATGTACACAATAGTTTTGAATGAGCTTAACTGGCTGGAAGAAAGGAGGGGCATCAGAATAATCAAATCTGGAGATATCAAAAGCACAGGTAAGTTCAGAGACAGGTGGCTGAGATAGCTGGTATTATGGACATATATGATGTTGGTGATGAAACAATATAGGTGGTTGGAAGCACACTGAAGGGTCAAATAGAATGCTTAGGTTGTGAACAGTATGGTTCAAAAGATGATGGCCAGGAAGGGGGACAGATTGTGATTTGCAAATTTAAAAACATCTCTATTCGCCCTGGTTATTAACTGCTCAGTCTAACTGCACCCAATGGGAATGGTTTTCCAAAGTTCTTAACTAGATCATTATGCACATAAAAAATCTATATGTTGTAAGGAACTGAGACAGTTCAACACTTACTTCCTGGTCATTAAACACATCTCAAATTCCTCAGAAAGTACAGGTTTTTCTTTGACCTTTCTTTGGAGAACGTATACAAAACTGACAACTTACCTTAGCAAAATGAGAAATTAGTTTTAAACTCAATCCACTTCGATTCAGGCCCTTAAAAAAAAAACACAACCCTTGTTTAAGCTTGGAGTAGAGCATGTCATCTTTGGATTTGGCACTCAACAGCCTTCCAGCATCAACATTGGGTTCAATGATTTCTGGTCATAACCACTGCTCCCATGTTTTAGGGCAGCAGTTGCTGGTAATGATTCTGCTGTCATTTTCAGCACCTCTGGATCCATTTTTTGTTTCTGTTCTTGCTCGATTGCCACTATCCTTTGTCCTGCACAATCATTCCTTTTCTTATTTAGTCACTTCTGCATGGTCTTACACGTTCCTTTCCTTCCTTCCCTGCCTCTATTCATTTTGTTGTCTGTTATGCTTCATCCTGAGCCATTTTTCTTGGCAGTTTTTTTGCCAGTGGTGGTTTACCATTGCCTACCACTCTCAGGGGCACAGCAAGAAGGCAGGACCTAGTCTATCTCAGCCACAATGGTACTTGAACATATGCTGTTGGTGTTGCCTCTATATTTGTTCAAAATCCATTACATTAAAGAAATGTTTTCCAGTTCTGATAAAAGATTACTGACCTAAAACTTAAACTGTTTCTCTCTCCACAGATGCTGCCTGAACTACTGAGTATTTCCAGTATTCTGTTTTTGTCTCTGATTTCCAGCACCCACAATATTTTAGATATTCTAGTCAAAGAGGAGGAGTATGAAATATTAGAGACAATAAGCATTGTGAGAGAGGATGTGCTGGAGGGACTGACATCCTTGAAAATGGATAAGTCACTGACACACTCCCCGGAATCGCACTATAAATACTGACAGACTCCCCGGAATCGCCCTGTAAATAGTGAAACACTGCCCGGAATCGCCCTATAAATACTGACACGCTGCCCGGAATCGCCCTATAAATAATGACACACTCCCCGGATACGCCCTATAAATACTGTCACACTCCCCAGAAACGCCCTATAAATACTGACACACTGCCTGGAATCGCCCTATAAATACTGACACACTGCCTGGAATCGCCCTATAAATACTGACACACTGCCCGGAATCGCCCTATAAATACTGACACACTGCCCGGAATCGCCCTATAAATACTGACACACTGCCCGGAATCGCCCTATAAATACTGACACACTGCTCGGTATCGCCCTATAAATACTGACACACTGCCCGGAATCACCCTATAAATACTGACACACTGCCCGGAATCACCCTATAAATACTGACACACTGCCCGGAATCGCCCTATAAATACTGACACACTGCCCGGAATCGCCCTATAAATACTGACACACTGCCCGGAATCGCCCTATAAATACTGACACACTGCCCGGAATCGCCCTATAAATACTGACACACTCCCCGGAATCGTCCTATAAATACTGACACACCCCCTGGAATCGTCCTATAAATACTGACACACTCCCCGGAATCGCCCTATAAATACTGACACACTCCCCGGGATCGCCCTATAATTACTGACACACTCCCCGGAATCGCCCAATAAATACTGACACACTCCCCGGAATCGGCCTATAGATACTGACTCACTCCCCGGAATCACCCCATAAATACTGACACACTCCGCGGAATTGCCCCATAAATACTGACACACTCCCCGGAATCACCCTATAAATACTGACACACTCCCAGGAATCGAACTATAAGTACTGGCACACTCTCCGGAATCGCCCTATAAATACTGACACACTTCCCGGAATCGCCCTATAAAGGATGGATTGTATCTCAGCTGTTGAAGGAAGCCAGGGAGGAAATAGCAGATCATTTTCCAATCTTCATTAGATACAGGCAAGGTACCAGAGGATTGGAGGTCTGTGAACATTGCATCATTATTTAAAAAGGGTGCGAGGGCTAGGCCAAAAAACTCTTGGATGATCAGTCTAACTTCTGTGGTGGGAAAATTATTCGAAACAATTCTGAGAGATGGGATAAAACGTCACTTGGAAAGGAACAGATTAATCAGGGATAGTCAGCATGGTTTAATTAGACGAAGGTCGCATCTAATTTAATCAAATTTTTCGAGCGAGTAACAAGGAGGATCGAGGAGGGTAGTGCAGTGGATGCTGTCTGCATGGATTTTAGTAAGGCATTTGACAAAGTCCCACACGGCAGATTGGTTAAAAAGGTAAAGCCCATGGGATACAGGGGAATATGGCGAGTTGGATTCAAAATTGACTCAGCAAAAGGAAACAAAGGGTAATGAGTGATGGATGTATTTGCGAATGGAAAATGGTTTCCAGTGGTGTTCCACAGGGCTCAGTGTGGGTCCCTTGCTATTTGTTGTATATATTAACAATTTGGACTTAAATGTGATTGGCATGATTGGGAAGCTTGCAGATGACACAAAAATTGGCTGTGTAGTTGATGGTAAAAGGGTAGCTGTTGTCTCCAGAATGATATCAATGGTTTGGATTGAGAGCAGAAAAGTGGCAGATGGAATTCAATTTTGAGAAGTGTGAAGTAATGCATTTGGGGAAGGCAAACAAAACTAGGGAATACACAATAAATGGGAGGATATTGGAGAGAGGTAGAGGAAGTGAGACACCTTGGTGTGCATGTCCACCAGTCCCTGAAGGTGGCAGAACTTTGTGTACAGTTCTGGTCACCAATTACAGGAAGGACGTAATTGCTCTGGAGAGAATACCCAGGAGGTTTACAAGAATGTTGTCAGGCCTTGAAAATTGCAGGTGTGAGGAACGATTGGATAGATTGCAGTTGTTTCCTTGGAAAAGATGAAGTCGCGAGGTCACCTGATTGAGTGTACAAGATTGAGGGGCCTAGATAGACATGGATGCCTGGCAGAAGTCAATTACCAGGGAGCACAGATTTCAAGTGACTGGTAGCACTAGAGGAGACATGAGGAAAAACTTCTTCACCCAGGTGGGTGTTTGGAATTCAGGTGGGTGGTGGAGGCAGAAACCCTCAACCCATTTGAAATGTACCTAGATCTACACCTAAAAGTGTTGTAACCTGCAAGGCTATAGACCGGGTGCTGGAAGGTAGGATTAAAACGGGCAGCTAATTTTTAATTTTTCTTTTTAGGCCGGCACAGACACTGATGGGCCGAATGGCCTACGGTCCTGCCATCATCTCACTTGTTCAAACTTTTTGGCTTCAAAATCAGTAACAGGAAACTTCCTCTTCCTCACTGTCTTTTAATCCTATTGCAATCACAAGTCAATGGTGACATACTGTACAGGTTCAGCTGTTACACAACTGGTAGCACTCGGGCTTTCGAGTCAACCCTCATACAAAACACAAATCTCAAGGCTCTTCACTGGAAGCGCAGCAACTCGCACACATTCATATAAATAAATATATATATATATAAAACACCTGGAGTAATAAGAAGTCGGATCCGTGTACAACGGCGATTCACAATTAGTCCGCCCGCAGTTCTAAACCTTATTTACAACCTCCGCCATATTTCGGTTTTCCCGCGCCGCCTGCACATCACATGACATGACGCACGACGCAATGACGTACACGGACCGAGCGTGCCCATTGTACGTTACAACCGATGACGTCAGACAGCGCTTCAGCTTTCAATTCATAGCCGTGAAATGACGGCTGCGGATTTTTTTTTGCCGTTCCGCATATGATAGTCACGGTTCCTGCACTTCATTTTCTTGACGAAAGGCGAATTAAATTCTAGATAAACAAATAAACCGTGCGGGTTTCGACGTCACGTCTTGTCAGGTGACCTGGCGGCGGCCAATGGGAGACCGTGTTTACCTTGGGCCGGGAGGGATGCTGGGTAGTGTCAGGGCTCTGATGTAAACAGAAGCTGCGGCGGCTGTGGCAGGGAATCCGGGATCTTCGCTGAGGGGGAAACGCGATAACCGGCCCTCCGCTACTGCCACCACCCTCTGAACCATCGGGTGGGTGGGGGGAGGGATGGAGGAGCAAATCAAGCTGAACGTGAGCTGCGGCGGGGAGACTCAAACTTTCCTGGTTTGCGACTCGCAGAAGACGACTTGGGCGGACTTGGAAGCCATGGTGAGTGAGTGGGAGGGAAGGAAGGGAGGACGAGCGAGCCTCAGCGCTCCAGGCCCTGTACTTACACTCTGAGCCTGATGGAGCATTTGGACTGGAGCCCTGCCAACCAGCTAAGGCAAGGAATAAAAAACAGAAAGCGTAAAAAATACTCAGCAGGTCTGGCAGCATCTGTGGAGAGAGAAACAGTTAACGCTTCGAGTCTAACATGACTTCTTTCGAAACTGAGGCAAGAACATAGGCTCCGGATATCTGAGTATCTGGATGCAAACGACAAGGTGCAGTTTTGATTCCACGCTCCTTTTTGCATTCCATGTTTGCGATTTTCGAAATATTTTTTGGAATTAAAACCTTGCCATTCTGTGGCAGTTTGGGCATAACAGTTACCTGCATAATTTATCCTGCGATTTCCAAAAGTTGTTAGTATAGTTTTTAATGTCAGATTCAAATTATGATGTCAATTTCTCAAATCAAAACAGTATGGTTCGTTGACCTTTCTGGTCTTTGTCAGACAGGAAGTAATACACTTGATTTATCCTAAAATAAAAGCAAAATGCTGCAGATGCTGGAGGTCTGAAATAAAAATAAATGCTGGAAAAACTCAGCAGGTCTGGCAGCATCTGTGGAGAGAAGAACAGTTAATGTTTTGAAACCCACTTAATTTATTCCGTTGTTTTTTGCGCTTTAAAGAAAAAACTCATCAGTGGTTCATTCTATAATTGATTCTGGTCCTTTGATTATCTTTTAGTTAAAGGAAACATTTTGGTTTGACATAGAGTTGTCAGTACATTAGTAAAAATAAATATTTACTTTATGGTGTGTTCATTGTTTTCAAATGAACGAAAGTTAGCTTGCAAGATTACTTGAACATTCATGAACATACCCTGTGCTCGCTTGTTTTCATTAGACCGATCATGATGATGTGGCATTGCTGTGGATCTAAACAGGAATAGGTCCAGAATTTGTTTATGAGATGATACATCCTGATTAATGATACATCCCTCTATGTGCTTGTCATGTTTTGCTGGTTAAAAAAATCTGCAGTTTAACAGCTTTTTGGGGTGGTGCTAAGCCTATTCTATAAACAGGATATTGAGTGGTGCTTGTGGTTGGAAAGGTTCTGATTTTCAAATATTAATCTGAAGCTGTGTCAGAGAGTGCATGCTGAGTGAACAGTATCCCAAATTCTTAGGCAGTGTACTTTTTTCTATTAAAACTTCCTGTATTATTTGAATCTTAAATGTTGTGCAAGTTTGGCTGTTTATGTATTAATTATTTTATAAGTAAACTTTCACCCAATAATCCAATTGGCTTATATTTGTACTTTGCTGAGAAGTGATTCATTCTAAATAATTTAAAAGCATTTTCAGAAAAATAGGAATATTCCCTCAAATAATTCAGTATTGTACAATGTGCATGTAGATGTTTACAAGTATCCAAAACTGTTAACTGAAAGTTCAATGAATTGACAGGTAAAACACATGTTTTTAACTTTTCTTTGATGTTGGTGAGCTTTTGTTGCTTGTCACCAGAGTTGAACTTTTTTCATCTATAGCAACACCAAGATTTTGCACCTCATATTATCAGGTTGTAAGCTGAAACTCCTTCAACAGCCCCTTAGCAATGTGCCTTAATTTGACCTCTGTGGTTAATAAACCATGCTGATACTCCTTTATTCACACCAAACATCGTTGTGATTGTAAATAATACTTATTACAGAACTCTGAGCAGTTTGGTACTGTGGATTTGTGCCTAACTTAATTAGCTTAGAGCATTCAGTACCAATATTAGATGGGTTAGATCTTTATCTAATCGGCCTGGCCTGCGTTTAACCTTCGTCCCAAATGAAAGTATGGTGTTCAACACTATTTCCATGAGTTTAGTGATACTTAAAAAAGAGCCAAGCTACACTTTCTTATCTAGAATTAAAATCCATTAAGAAAGATGGACTCCATTAAGTTGCCCAGCCATCTTCCTATTGTTCTTTGTAATATGCTAGGAATCTGTATAAAATAATCATCTAATCTAACTTGGACTTGATTATTTGAAGTTGAGATTTTTTTTAAAGTGTATTATACAATTTCAATTCACCTTTCCTGCTGACTTCCAGTCATTTGGTTGGATGTAATTGGTATAATACTCAGCCTATACTTTCCCCTCTCACAATTGCTAACATTGTAGCATCAGTGTTTGATAACTTAAACGTTGAATTAAAGTGGCTTCTTTAAAGTATTGCTTCCTTGGGTAACAGCCCAAGGCGTGCAGTAAATGTCTTCAAATAATGAAGTATTCTCTATTTTTGGTATATAAATGGCAAAGCAACAGAGTAGCTAGAGACTAAAGTCACCCAATAATTGCAGCCCAGAGCAACCTCCATAAGTTAACATTTCTCTAGAAACCCTGCTTTAGTAAATTTGTGTATAGGTCAGGTGGCCTGTCCAGAAAAGAGTTCCAAATAAAGGAAGATTTTTGTATAACTTTACACCTGTTATTTCTTTATTAGATTTAGACAGAATATTAATGTGCAGCTGGAGGATCTTTTATTACAAGCCTTTCGTATGACACTCATGATCTCGGGACTTAGTGTGTCTCATAGCCGGTACTGTTGTAATATAGTCGATGATGTGGAGAAACTCAATAGAAAGCTTACCCAAGCTACTATTCACAGACAACAGTAGGACAAATGAGGAGTTATCTATTTTTAGTGATGTTGATTGAGGGGTCACATAAAACAGGAACAATAATTTTAGGCAAATAATTTGATTGGGTAATATTTAAGGCTGTTTTGCTGAATAATATAATTTCATGCTTAAGAATGTAAGAAGACAAGAAATGGGAGCTGGAGTAGGCCATTCAGTCTTCAAGCTTGCGTCATATATTTATTATCTCCCTTCGTTCCCTTAGAGAGCAATAGATTTTTTGGCTACTAACTTTAATATACGCAACAATTGAGCATCCACAGCCCTCTGGGGTACAGAGTTCCAGATTCACAATCCTTTGAGTGAAGAAGTTTCTCCTCATTTCAGTCCTACATGGCCAATCCCTTATTATGAAATTGTGACCCCTGGATCTTGACTCTTCTGCTAGGGGAAACATATTCCCAGAATCTACCCTGTCAAGTTCCTCATTCTTCTAAATTCTAGAGAATATGGGCCTAGTCTACTCAATCTCTCCTCATAGGGCAATCCTGTCATCCTAGGAATCCATCTAGTGAAGCTTCATGGCACCTGCACCCTCTCCAAGACAAGCATATCTCTCCTTGGGTAAGGAGAACAAATTGTACACTGTACCTCTGAGGTGGTCTCACCAAGGCTGTGTTATTGTAATAAACTTATCCACTTGTATGCTCCAATCCCTTTGCAATAAAGGCTAAAATACCATTCACTCTAAGGACACCTAGATCCCTCTGAATACCAGTGTTGCAGTCTCTCAAGGGATAAATGTAGGCCAGGACATTAGAAATAACTCACTGATCATCTCAAAATAATACCATGGGATTTCATCCACTTAGCTGAACAAGCAGAGACCTTGGTGTGATGTCTCATGAAAAAGGCTCTCTTAGCACAGCAGAGTATCAGCCTAGATTATGTGTTCATGAGAGTGGAATTTGAATCAACAGCCTTCTGACTCTGAGAATCCTATTGCTGAATCAAACTGATGGTTAATTTAAAGCTCAAAAATTAAAACTTGCTGACCATGTAGTCCATCTCCTCATCTCTTTTATGCTGTGTTTGGAGCTAACTCGATACATGTTGAGAATTGAAGTTCTTTTCTTCCAGCTCCATCCTTCCTAATTTGGATTCTCCTCTATCAGTGTGGAGGTTGCAGGTATTCATTTGGTGGAAAATCTTATTTTATTTCCTAACAATATGCAAGATCAAGCATTATTGAGATACTGAACTGAATGCTATATGAAGCAGGACTACCTGGATTTATGAAACTTTGTACCTTGGACTATCTCACAAAATTGTGACATACTTAGTTTTTAAAAATCTTTCTTTTAATAAAGAAGATTCAAACTGTGGTGTATAGTTTGGAAACCAAAATCATTGCAAAATTTGATGGGCTTTGTTTTATACCGTGTTAGTCAGTCTATAAAAGCATGCTGATAAGATATAATCTTTACAAAACTATTGACTGGCTACTTTGCTCTAGAATCAGCACTGATTTCCTTGGTTTACAAGAATGTTGCCGGGTTAGAAAAGTGTAGCTACAAAGAGAGATTGGATAGGTTGGGGTTATTTTCCTTAGAACAAAGAAACGTGAGAGGTGACTTGATTGAGGTGTACAAAATTATGAGGGGAATAGGATAAAATTGTTTCCCTTGGTGGAGAATTCTAGAACCAGGGGACATAGATTCAAGATAAGTGGCACAAGGTGTCAGGGGGACATGAGGAAGAACTTTTTTATACAGAGGGTAGTGGGTGCCTGGAATTCGCTGCCCAAGTTGGTGGTAGAGGCAGAAACTCTAAACTCTTTTAAAAAAGTACCTGGACCTGCACCTTAAGTGCTGTAAGCTACAGGACTATGGGCCGGGTGCAGGAAGGTGGGATTAGAAAGGGCACCTGGGTGTCCTCAGGCTAGCATGGACAAGATGGGCTGAATGGCCTCCTTCTGTGCTGTAAATTTTCTATGGTTTCTATGAAGAGCAGACAATAGGAAAGAAAAGTACTTGGTGCATTTCACTTCTAAAACTCTTTAGCTTTCATTTTTAAAGCTCAGCAACCCAGGATTGCAAAATTCTTTAATGCCACTTGTTTTGTATCTGGAATTGTCCAGTAAATGTATGTTGTAATGACGAGTTAATTCCGTTTTAAGTATACTGTTGCAGTAAATTTAGGTTCAGCAATAGTGGTTAACTGTCAAGTCAGCTTTGGTTAACTGTCAGATCAGCTTGAAGGGAAAAATTGCAGTCAAATTGGCATTAAAGTAGTAATTATTTCTTTGTGAGTCTGCCTCGTTAGTTATGCTGAAAAGCAAAAACATCAGATTTGTGGAAATCTATTTTGAAAACCTGTGGAACTAACTATGATATCCAGTGTGGTACATCAGTGAAGACTAGATACAAATTACGATGTATCCTTTAGTCCTATTGTTCAACCCATGAGTTAAAGATATTTACTGCAATGTTTCTGATGTGGGTATAACAGAAGGCACAGGATGGCTAGGATGCACTGGGGAATCATGTAAATGAGGTGAATTGACAGATACTGCATCTTGGATCTGATTGGAAGCTTTTAAGCACAAGTGAAAGATACCAATGATAGCTCACCAGATGGTATCTATGGAATAATCACACCTCTCAAAATGATTGCTGATTTTAAAAGTTCATTTAGAAATTGAGTTTTAGCTGTGCAACCTGAAAACAAACCTAACTTTATAAACTGAGGATATACCTGAAGTATGTATGTGTCTACCAGACATGCCCAGTACCATTATGTATAAAAACTGTCATTAATGGTGAGATTCCCACCCAGACCCAAGTTGTGAACTGGAGAAAGTTCTGGTGGGCTAGGAATTGTGTATGGAAGTGCAGGTCATTTATTGATGAAATTTGCAGACTGGGAATTGTTGATTTTGTTGTTGTGTAACATACAAGTTATGATTGATTCTTTACGGTTTTGCTTTGATAGGTTGTTAAAACTATTGCATTCATAAGGTAACTACAGGTGTCTACTCAGGAAAACAGTATCCCCTAATTACAAAAATCCAATTGTTGATTAATTGCAAGGTTTTTGCTGACCCTAAAGTCCATTCCATATATTGATCATCTTTCATTTGAAGCACTTCCTGAAATCGATCCTAAATTTACCTTTCACTTGTTTGAACCCTGTGCCCTAAGTTTCTCTTGTCTTTCCTGACAATGCAGACCTCTAACACTAGGGGAGGTGATTTTTACCTTTGCTGATTGAATAGTTCTCTGATGGACTACATACCTGCCTGTTCTAACATTCACCCAATTTTCCATAGATTTCAGATTACTTCCCAGGTGATGAAGATGAAAGTCTGCTGCTAGGGATCAGCCCCATGGTGCTTCTTGCCTTTCTGGTTCCCCAAGGAAACTTTGACTTCCACCATTTCAGGCTTCCCTGTACAATGAAAAAGAATCACTTGGAAATCTGTTTCATTTTCACCCAAAAGGCTTACCTTTAACGATAGCACTTGTACACTGTATGGTGTTGGACATGCCTTGAGGATTCATATATACCTAGAGTGTATCTTCTGTTTATGAAGTTTGTGGAAAATAAGATATCAGGATCAACATACAAAGTCCAATGAAACAGAAGTTAGATTTTATACATCATACTTCGGTTCCATAAACCTTGCCACTGAGGCAACAACCTTTCTGAAGGTTCAAGATACATGCTTACTTGATTCTTTATAGACCTACTTATTTGTTCAAAGATTTCTGGAGAGCTTTTAGATGTTTTGGTACACTTCACTGGTAATTGATTTTGGCTTTGTATCTGAAGAACAGAAGTAAATTGAGGTGACCTGTAAAGAACTGTCTGTAATTTATATTCGCAATCTGTAGTTGACCTGGAATTTATGCCTGAAATGAGTTTACTGTGTGGACGCCGACTTAAACAGTGGCCTTTGCTTGCTTTTGGGTTAATTGCAGAGGATATTATAAAAGCAGCAGAATTTCTTACAGCCACAAGTGTGGGGCCTGAAATTTCTCTTTGCAGAAAATGATGGAATGTTTGTTTTTCTTCACTCAACAAGCTGATAAATCAGAGGCAGCTTTGTGAAATCATGAAGAATGAAGTGAAGTGCGCTTTCTTTATTCCTATCATTGGGAAATTTTGGGCCCGAGGCTATTTTGAGACTAGGCTCAACCATTGGTTTCCTTGAGTGTTATAAATCCTTCTCAAGGTTCTCGTGAAAATAATTGAGAATCTGCAACATTGACCAAATGGGGACCTTGGAGAAATTAATTTGTTTGGATTGATCTCAGTTGGGCATAATTTATACTTGTATGTGATCTGCGATCTGTGTTGTTATTGTCTCTAAAGTAGCTGACAGCAGAGGCACTCCATGTTTCCAAGCTAGAGAGGAGAGAATAAATCTGCTGTAAAGTACATGTGTAGATGTCGAATAAGGTCATGATCTGATTGTTTGATACTTCTGGTTAAACGGGGTAACAACAGTCTCTCTGTCTGGATTCATGCATTAGAAAAATCATGGGTAACAGAGGCATTTTCACGCATAGGGTACTGGAGGGATAAGTTTCCAACATTCCATTTATATAATAAACAATGCCACCTGTACACCCCTGTCTGCCAAACTGTCCTAATCCTCTGAGTAAAGATGGTTCACCTGTTGGTGGTTCTAAATTTACTTGCTGTAATTTTCTGATCTCTAATCTTTCTCATGAGCCATCACAATTTACACTTTGGATCAGTAATCTTTGTTTTCTGATGTAGTGGATTTTTCTTTTCTGGTCTGTGACCAAAGCAGAACACATTCCGAGCAATGCATTGTAAGTTATTTTGTACAACTTCTTTAGACTCAGATTTTCACTTGAGTGAAAAATACTGTTACTTCTAGCATGAGCCAGTTTTTTTCAGAATATTAACATTTTAGAATGGGGATAGGAATCTGTATGTCATGGGCTTGCAGCTGTTTCAGCACCATGCAAAGCTTTAACATTGTTCTGTCTGTACTGATCTTGTAGTCCTTTAGCGTTAACTTGATGAACTAATTGTAAAGCAACCTCGGTAGTGTTTGAGGACACCCAGTAGCAATTTTTAATGTGGAAATTACTATTGTAAAATAAAGTGTAACATATTTCTAGTTGACTTCTGTACAACTAATTTCTATCAAATTCTTATACTTTATCTATAAGAAGTTCTTTCAGAATGTTTATGAAAAAAGGCTTGCATTCGTCATGTCCTAAAGGAATTTGTATCTTTTGAAATGAATTAACTTGTTAAAAAGGTAAAAATGTTTTTAAAAAATAAATATTGTTTTGAAAATGAACCATATAGTTGGTTCCCAAAAATGCTCATAGATTTCAGGAGATTGATGGAAGTTGGTAGAACTATCTATTCACATGACCTCCCATAATTAGACTGATTTTTTTTATTTAGCTATCCCTGAAGTGGTGCTTGATAAATGTTAACAAAATTACAAAAAAAAAAGCTGCAATGGCATGCCAACATGGCACAATTTCTGGATTATGCTGGACTTTTTCAAGACTGGAATAAAAATGCATTGTTGTTGGCCATTACCTTGCTAAATAAACAAACTTCACTGCTCACACATTGATTAAATGTAATGCTAATGTTTCTGGCTTAATGCATTCTTGGCTTTGCATTAAAAACTTGAATGCAAGACTTGCTGTACTTGGATATTGTGACCAGCATAATACAGTTAGGAATCCTGAAATGTGTATCAAATATTATTAGATCAGAGCAGAACACTATCATTTGTAAGCGCAATTTGTCTGAGGAAGTTTGTTTCTGCCACTGATGGAGGAAAGAAGGAAAACTGATTTGAGTGGGTCAATTCAGGCCATGATTGAATGCCTTCTAAAAGCTGTGTTACCTCCTAGCAGCCGGCACAGAATAACAAATCTGTAGCTGGTAATGTCAGTGGGAAGGTGATGGGTTTGTATTCTAGGTGGATTTAGTAACTTTAAAAAATTGAAGGCAGGAGTAAAGGGAATTGATTTTTTTTTTCATAAAGACTTTTGGGATTACTCGGAAAGTTTTTGGTAAATAAATATGGTATACGGATGAGAAGGGCTCTTTGGTATGGTGAGAAAAAAGTGTGGTGGGGGGAACCTCTGCTTCTGTCACATTTTGCTTTTGAGGTGAATTCTCAATCTTAATTGGAAATGACTGCTAAAAAGATTAATAAAGAATGAAAAATTAGAGCATGGGAGAAAGCTAGCAGGAAATATAAAGACAGATGGTAAGTTTCTGTAGATATTTAAATAAGAAAAGAGTTAACAAAGTGAGCATTGATCCTATAGAAAGTGAGTCTGGGGAATTAATAATGGAAAGTAGGGAGATGGTAGGTAAATTGAACAGGTATTTTGCATTGGTTTTCACTCCTTACATCCTCTTCACAACTTACTTTCCTACCTGCCTTTGTGTCATCAGCAAATTTAGCAACCATATCATCTGCCCCTTCATCCAAGTCATTCATATACATTTTAAAAAGTTGACGCCCCAGCACTGATCCCTGTGGCACACCACTCATTACATCCTGCCAACCAGAAAAAGACCCATTTGTGGCTACTCTCTGGCTACCTAACAGGAAATAATCTTCTATCCATGCCAAAATGTTACCCCCTACACCATGAGCCTTTATTTTCTGCAATAACCTTTGATTCAGCACCTTATCAAATGAGTAACATCCCAGAAATAGCTGTAAATCAGGACATGGAAGGGAAGGAGAAACTCGGGGAAAATTACAATCACCAGAGAAGTGGTATTGAGCAAATTGTTGGAGCTGCAGGCTGACAAATCCCTGGGTCCTAGGATCTTGAAAGAAGCAGCTAGTGAAATAGTTGATGCGTTGATTTTAATTTTCCAAAATTCCCTAGATTCGGGGAAGGTTCTATTAGATTGGCAAATAGCAAATGTAACTTCTTTATTCAAAAAGTGAGGGAGACAGAAAGCAGGAAACTACAGGCCAGTTAGCTTAACATCTGTCAAAGGGAAAATGTTAGAAGCTGTTATTAAAGATGTTATAGCAGGGCACTTAGAAAAATTCAAGGCAATCAGGCAGAGTCAACATGGTTTTGTGAAAGGGAAATCATGGATTATCTAATTTATTGGAGTTCTTTGAAGAAGTCACATGTGGATAAAGGGGAATCGGTGTTTGTACTGTACTTGGATTTCCAGAAGGCATTTGATAAGGTGCTGCATCAAATGTTGTTGCAGAAAATAAAGGCTCATAGTGGAAGGGGTAACATTGGCATGGATAGAAGATTGGCTACCTAACAGGAAACAGAGGGTAGCCATAAATGGGTCTTTTTCTGGTTGGCAGGATGTAATGAGTGGTGTGCCATAGGGATCAGTGCTGGGGCCTCAACTTTAAAAAATTTATATGAATGAATTGGATGAAAGGACAGATGGTATGGTTGCTAAATTTGCTGATGACTCAAAGATGGGTAGGAAAGTAAGTTGTGAAGAGAATGTAAGGAGGCTACAAAGTGACATAGGTTAAATGAGTGGGCAAAGACCTGGCAAGTGAAGTATAGTGTGGGCAAATGTGAAATTGTCCATTTTGGCAGGAAGAACAAAATAGAAGCTTATTATCTAAATGCTGAGAGATTGCAGAGCTCTGAGATTGAGTGATTTGGGTATCCGAGCGCATGAATCACAAAAGGCCAGTATGCCGGTCCAGCATGTATTTAGGAAAGCTTTTAAAATGTTATTGCAAGGGGAATTGAATATAAAAGTAGGGAGGTTATGCTTCAATTGTACAGGACATTGCTGAGACCACATCTGGAGTACTGTGCTTCTTATTTGAGGAAAGATGTAAATGCGTTGGAAGCAATTCAGAGAAGGTTTACTGAACTCTTACCAGGAATGGGCAGGTTGTCTTATAAGCAAAGATTGGACAGGCTAGGCTTGTATCCACTGGAATTGAGAAAACTAAGAGCTGACTTGATCAAAACCTTTTAAGATCTGGAGGGGTCTTGACAGAGTGAATGTGGAGAGGATGTTTCTTCTTGAATCGAGAACTAGTGGTCATGGTTTAAAAATAAGGGGTCACTCATCAAAGACAGAGATGAGGAGAAATTTTTTGAGGGTAGTGAGTCTTTGGCACTTTCTTCCTCAAAAGGCAGTGGAAGTAGGGTCTTTAAATATTTTTAAAGCAGAGCTAGATAGATTCTTGATTAACAAGGGGGTGAAAGGTTATCAGGTTGGGTGGGAGGTCACAAGCAGATCAGCCATAATCTTACTGAATGGTAGAGCAGGCTTGAAGGGCCCAGTGGCCTACTCCTGCTCCTAGTTTGTATGTAATTGCCTTCATCTAATTTTAACAGTACAGATGCTGTTTACTAATCCACCTCCCACAAACTGTTTTGCGAGCGAGTCGGACACTGTGTGATGTGTGAAGTGTTACTATGGGTGGCAAGTTCTACAATTTAGTGATGGTTAAAATACAAAAAAGCATATTTTTGATGTTTTTTAGGTACAAGTTTCCTTTGATCTCAACAATGTGCAAATGAAGTACTTTGATGAAGATAATGAGGAGGTGAGTTCCTGTCGTGCTCCAGTGTTTTGGATTATTTTTGTTTGCTTTTAATAACTTTACTCTGTCTCTTAATTTTCTAAGTAGGGTTGTCAGTTAATTGTGTTAGCTTCTGTGCTTAATGCAGTCTTCTTTTTGCAATGAGTTGTGCTGCCTGAGGAATTCTGGTGCCTGTTGTCCAGTGGTGCCAGTAATGGCAAAAAACTGTTCTTGAATGTTGTCTTAATGATCAACTAATGAATATACACATGAGGAGGGGGTGGGGATATCTGGGCTGAGCTGGCTGCAAGAGGACCCACCAATGGAAGACTGGAACCCCGGTGAATTCCTGGCAGATTCATTAATCTGATAATTGAGATAGCAATGCAGAACACGATTGATGAATGACTAGCTGAACTGGTTTATTAATGGGATGTGTCAGAATAAATCTGTCACAGGGTCTAGATGAAGCTGACACATAGATTGGTTAGCTATATAAACAGTGGAAGCTTGCCAGTGATCTGTGTTAGTACATAGCCCGGAGGATTTTAACTGGTTAAACGCCACCTCTTGTGATGGGTTTCTGCATGAATCAGATTCCTGGCTGACCAAAATTCCATGTTCATCCTATGTTGGATATGTGATACTGCTTTAATAACAGTATGTTCTTTAGCTCCCAATTACTCTGATATGTTTAAGGAATGAAAACCGTTTATATAATTCAACACCTTGACCATTAGCTTCGCAATGTAAATGCTTATTTTCATAAAAGCAATGTTTGGAATATTTTATGGAGTACGTTTTATTTCATGACTTCTTTTTCCTTTTTAGGTGTCTGTTAACAGTGCAGGTAAGTGTGCATTCAAAGTAAATTTGAAAATATAGAAAACTTCCAGATTATTTACAAATGACAACATGCACTTTTTAAAAATATTCAACACCATAATTCTGTTTGGCTTCAAAAACTTGTGGTTTGCTTGCAAGAATTTGAAAAGCAGAAAATAATTAGTTGTGCAGTGTCACCAGTACTTATAATTTAGGAATAAGCTTAAAATGTGTAAAACAATAAGTATTTGTTTTCTCGCTCTTCAGGCCTCCTATTTTCTCAGATGATAACCCAAACAACCCTCAGCCTCTATTAATGAGGCTGTGGAACTAGCTTCTTGGTATACAAGAGTACTTTGCCTATACAAAGAGCCTGGGGACACACTGGATGCTCAGTAGTGCACCTCTTATCACCTGTACTCTCTAACTGGCCTGGTTGAATTGATGTGCTTTTCATTCTTTATGATTCATGCCTTTTGGTTTAAATTCACCAACTAAATTAATCTATACATATTATGTAATAGGAACGAATCATCTTATAAAATGTGTATTGTGAAATTAACCTTGGTTGTTTTTACGTGGACGGTTTGAGTATTTGGGTGAAAATGGGTGCTAATAAGACACATCTGTTTGAAAGTCTGATTTTGTCATGCAACTTAGGGCCTAGTTGCTGATTATCATAAATTGCACTTGCCTGGAAGTGCCAAAACGCACATTATAGAACCAAAGAAAAGTTACAGCACTGAAAGAGGCCATTCAGCCCATTGTCTGCGCCAGCCAAAAAAGGAGGAACAAAGAAACTAGCTGTTCACTTCAATCCACCTTCCAGCACCTGGTCCGTAGCCTTGCAGGTTACAGCACTTCAGATACAGATCCAAGTACCTCTTGAATGAGTTGAGCATTTCGGCCTCATCCACCAACCTAGGCAGTGAATTCCAGATGCCCACCACCCATCACGTCCCCTTCTACCAATCACCTTTAATCCATGCCCCCTGGTAATTCACCCCTCAGCTAGGGGGAAACGGGTCTTCCCTGTCTACCCTATCTAGGCACCTCATAATTTTGTACGCCTCAATTAGGTCACCCCTCAGCCTCCTCTGTTCTAAGGAAAACATTCTTGTAAATCTCCTCTGTACTCTCTCCAGAGCAATTATGTCCTTCCTGTAATGTGGTGACCAGAATTGTGCATAAAATTCCAGCTGTGGCCTAACCAGCGTTTTATACAGTTCCAGCATTACAGCCCTGCTTTTGTATTCAGTACCTTGTCCAATAATAGAAAGCATTCAATGCTTTCTTTACCATCTTATCCACCTGTCCTGCCACCTTCAGCGACCATTTGACATGCACTGCAAGGTCTCTCACTTCCTCAGCCCCTCTCCATATCCTCCTGTTTGTGATTTCCCTTGCTTTGTTTGCCCTCCCAAAATGCATTACCTCGCACTTCTCTGGATTGAAATCCATTTGCCATTTTTCCACCCACTCAACCAAACCATTGATATAATTCTGGAGACAACAGCTATCCTCTTCACTATCAACTACACAGTGAATTTTTGTGTCATCTGCAAATTTCCCGATCATTCCTTCCATGTTTAAGTCCAAACCATTAATATATACAATATACAGCCAGGGCCCCAACACTAAGCCCTTGGAACGCCATTGTAAACTGCTTTCCATTCGCAAAAACATCCATTGACCATTATCCTTTGTACATACGAACGTATGAATTAGGAGCAGGAATAGGCCACTCAACCCCTCAAGCCTACCCTACCATTCAATAAGATCATGGCTGATCTGAATGTAACCTCAACCCCACCTTCCTGCCTACCCCCAATAATCTTTACCCCTTGTTAATCAAGAATCTTTCCAACTCTGCCTTATAAATATTCAAAGACTCTGCTTCCATTGCCTTTTGAGGAAGAGAGATCCAAAGACTCGCAACCCTCAGAGAAAAAATTTCTCCTCATCCATGTCTTAAATGAGCAATCCCTTATTTTTAAACAGTAACCCCTAGTTTTAGATTCTCCCACAATTCTCTCCACACCCACCCTGTCAAAACCCCTCAGGATCTTAAAGGTTTCAATTAAGTCGCCTCTTACTCTTCTAAATTCCAGTAGATACAAGCCGAACGTGTCCAGAATTTCCTCAGAAGACAACCTGCCCATTCCTAGTATTAGTCTTGTAAACCTTCCCTGAACTGCTTCTAACGCATTTACATCTTTCTTTAAATAAGGAGACCAGTACTGTACACAGTACTCCAGATGTGGCCTCACCAATGCCCTGTGCAACTGAAGCACAACCTCCCTACTTTTGCAATCAATTCATAAGAACATAAGAAACAGGAGCAGGAGTAGGCCATTCAGCCCCACGAGCCTGCCCCACCATTGAATTAAATCATGCTGATATGCCTCAGGCCTCCACTCTTCTTTCATGCCAGCTCCTCATAGCCCTCAACTCCCCGATATTTCAAAAATCTATCGATCTCCTCTTTAAGTACTTTCAGTGATCTAGCCTCCACAACTCTCTGGGGTAGAGAATTTATTTTTGTTTTTATTTGTTTCCTGTTGCTGAGCCAATTTTTGGATCCAATTCACAACCTTCCCCTGTATCCCATGGGATCTCACTTTTCTGACCAGTCTGCCATGTGTTAAATGCCTTAATAAATCCAGGCAGACAATATCCACTGCTCTACCTTCATCAATCCTCCTTGTCGCTTCCTCAGAAAATTCAGTTAAGTTAATAACAATATCTTCCCCTAACAAAACCATGCAGAATATCCCTGATCAATCCATGCTTATCTAAGTGACAGTTTATCCTGTCTGTCAGAATTGATTCCAACAATTTGCCCACCACCATAGTCATACTCTCCATCCTGTAATTTTCTGGCTTATCCATTGCACCCATTTTAAATAATGGTACAACGTTCACAGACTTCCAATCCTCTAGTGCCTCATCTGTATCTAGTGAGCATTGGAAAATGATTCTCAGAGCATCTGCTATTTCTTCCCTGGCTTCTTTTAACAGCCTGAGATACTATCTGCCTTCAAGGTGTCAATCCCTCCAGTAATTCCTCTCTCACTATGCTTATTGTATCTAATATTTCGCACTCTTCCTTAACAAATGTATGCGTCATCCCTCTCCTTAGTGAAGATAGAGATACAGTACTCACTGAGAGCCCTGCCCACATCTTCAGTATCAACACATAAGTTACCACGAACATCTCTGATCGGCCCTACCCTTCCCTTAGTTCTTAATGTACTGGCAAGACACCTTTCAGTTTTCTTTGATTTTACCCATCAATATTTTTTTGTACCCTCTCTTTGCTTGCGTAAATTCCTTTTTTACTTCACCCCTATATGTTTTATACTCCTCTAGGCTTTCTACAGTATTAAGCTTTTTGTGACTGTCATAGCTTTCTTTTTCTGCTTTATCTTGCTCTGTATGTTTCTGGATAACCATGGGGCTCTAGATTTGGCAGTACCACCCTTTTTATTTGTGAGAACATGTCTACACTGCCTGTAGAATTTTGCTTTTGACACCTGCAGATTTAACACTCATCTCTGATTGGAAGCAATTTTCATGGGCTCTAAACTTAATTTCCACTGCAAGTATGGAGTGAGCTGGCTGACACAAAGCAGAAGGTTTCAAGATGGCTCAGGGACAGCTTGAGAGATAGCACAGGTGTTTGGAAGCGACACTGGGGGTCCTAGTTGACATCCAGAGGAGGAAGGATGCCCTCTCCCAGCAGGGGCGAAGGAGTCCATCTTGTCATCCTGTTCCCCTCTTCTCTAGCAGATAGTGCTGCTCTTCCTGGCTACATGTCCTCCTCCCAATCCTCCCGCAGACCAATGGGAACCTTTAGAACCATGCCGACCAAGCACTCCTTTTTGGCGATTCCTATAAGATATAATGGCATGGCACTTTTTATTTAGGTGAAGTCCTCACAGAATTTTTAGAATAAATGATATAGCGCGTTGATGAAGTCTTGATAAAATGCCGAAGTCTTCCAATATTTATCAAAACGTACCCTTCAAACCCCTAGCAATAACTGAACAGTAGAAGGTCAGTATGCCTTTGAGTGGCACTCAAAATCCTTCGCAATGTTTCATTTACTGCCAGTCAGCTGGTCACTGTTAAGGGACAGTGTTGGCTCAAGTGCTAACCACAAAAATGTCATGCAGTTTCTTTAAGAAGGGTTAACCGGCAATTTTAAGTAGCAATCCAACCCCTTAATGTTTACTTAGGTAGTGATTCTTCGTGCACATCAACTCTCTTCCCAAGATGGTGCCTTGTGGTAAGCGCAACCCAAACCAATACTTGGTCACCTCAAAGACTGTTTAGAGCGTAAAGGAACCAATGACAATTCCCCTGTTACTTTTATTTTGGATATGTAGTATAGTCATGTGGGAGTTGGTTAGCTAAGTTGGCTAGATGACTAGAGTGTGGTGCAGAATAGCACCAACAGCGTGGGTTCAATCCCTGTACTAGCTGTGGTAGTTCATTGGAAGCCTTCCTCCCTGCCTGTGCACTGGTGCCTCTCAAGCAATATAACCACATCTCTCTCTAATGGAGAGAGATGTCCCTTGATCCGCCATGATCCGCTAATTACCAGAACAGTCATAGTCCATAAGGTGCATGTTAGATGTTTATATGTTGTATACTTGCACTCCTCTTCTGTATGACAACTGTTAAAAATCTATTTCATTGTAATTTTTTTCTCTATAACAGAAGAATATGAAGAAGTTTTAAAGGTAATTGCACATTGTTGAATTAATTGGGATTAAGTGAATTAATTCAATCATTCTCTTTTTGCTTAATTTTCCACAACGTTAAGCATTATTATTAATTGGTATGTTAAGGAAAATTATTCAGAATACAATGATAAAGATGATGTTTGTGTAATATGTGCACTGCATTTTTGCTGCAATGTAATCGAATGCATATCAGTCAGTTATACTTCCTGTAATTTATTTTACAATCAATAATCCTTTCATGAAGAGATAATCTATATTTGTAACAATGAGCGTACTTGATAAAAGCAAAAAAACTGCGGATGCTGGAAATCCAAAACAAAAATAAAAATACCTGAAAAAACTCAGCAGGTCTGACAGCATCTGCGGAGAGGAATATAGTCAACGTTTCGAGTCCAAATGACTCTTCAACAGAACTAAGAAAAACTAAAAGAGAGGTGAAATATAAGCTGGTTTAAGGGTGGGTGGGCCAAGTAGAGCTGGATAGAGGGCCAGTGATAGGTGGAGATTGCCAAAAGATGTCATAGACAAAAGGACAAAGAGGTGTTGACGGTGGTGATATTAGCTAAGAAATGTGCTAATAGGTGACATTAAGGGTAGAAAGCAGGACGAGCAAGGTACAGATAGCCCTAGTAGGGGTGGGGTGGGGGGAAGGGATCGAAATACGCCAGAAGGTAGAGATAAAACAATGGATGGAAATACATTTAAAAATAATGGAAATAGGTGGGAAAAGAAAAATATATATAAATTATAGGGAAAAAGGTGGGGGGGGTGGTGGTGGTTGGAAAAGGGGTGGGGATGGAGGGGGGGGGGGTGGTGGTTGGAAAAGGGGTGGGGATGGAGGAGAGAGTTCATGATCTAAATATGTTGAACTCAATATTCAGTCCGGAAGGCTGTAAAGTGCCCAGTCGGAAGATGAGGTGCTGTTCCTCCAGTTTGCATTGAGCTTCACTGGAGCAATGCAGCAGGCCAAGGACAGACATGTGGGCATGAGAGCAGGGTGGAGTGTTGAAATGGCAAGCGACAGGGAGGTCTGGGTCATTCTTGTGGACAGACCGAAGGTGTTCTGCAAAGCGGTCACTCAGTCTGTGTTTGGTCTCTCCAGTGTAGAGGAAACTGCATTGGAAGCAGCGAATGCAGTAGGCTAAATTGAGGGAAGTGCAAATGAAATGCTGCTTCACTTGAAAGGAGTGTTTGGGCCCTTGGATGGGGAGGAGAGGGGAAGTAAAGGGGCAGGTGTTGCACCTTCTGCGGTTGCATGGGAAGGTGCCGTGGGATGGTGTTGAGGTGTAGCGGGGTGATGGAGGAGTGGACCAGGGTATCTCGGAGGGAATGATCCCTGAGGAATGCCGCCAGAGGGGGTGAAGGGAAGATGTGTTTGGTGCTGGCATCATGCTGGAGTTGGCAGAAATGGCAGAGGATGGTCCTTTGAATGCAGAGGCTGGTGGGGTGATAAGTGAGGACAAGGGGGACCCTATCATGGTTCTGGGAGGGAGAGGAAGATGTGAGGGCAGATGCGCGGGAGATGGGCCGGACACGGTTGAGGGCCCTGTCAGCCACCGTGGGTGGAAAACCTCGGTTAAAGAAGAAGGAAGACTTGTCAGAGGAACTGTTTTTGAATGTGGTGTCGTCAGAACAGATGCGACGGAGGCGAAGGAACTGAGAGATTGGGATGGAGTCCTTACAGGAAGCGGGGTGTGAGGAGCTGTAGTCAAGGTAGTTGTGGGAGTTGGTGGACAGACTATCACCAGAAATTGAGACAGAGGTCAAGGAAGGGAAGGCAAGTGTCAGAGATGGACCATGTGAAAATGATGTGGGGGTGGAAATTGGAAGCAAAATTAATAAATTTTTCCAGGTCCAAATGAGAGCATGAAGCAGCTCCGAAGCAGTCATCGATGTACCGGAGAAAGAGTTGTGGGAGGGGGCCAGAGACTGTCCCAGCAGACCGATCGTGTCAGCCTGTTCCTGCCCCGCGGAACTCATTTCTTGCTATCTTGGCTCCATTCTCTCTTCCCTTGTCCAGTTCCTTCCCACCTACATCCGTGATTCCTCTGACACCCTACATCATATCAACAATTTCCAGCTCCCTGGCCCCAATCATCACCTCTTCACCATGGATGTCCAATCCCTCTACACTTCCATCTCCCACCGGGATGGTCTGAGGGCTCTCCACTTCTTTCTCGAACAGAGGCTTGAACAATCCCTATCCACCACTACTCTCCTCTGTCTGGCTGAACTTGTTCTCTCACTGAACAATTCCTCCTTTAACTCCTCTAGCTTCCTCCAAATAAAAGGTGTGCTATGGGTACCCACATGGGCCCCAGCTATGCCTGTCTCTTTATGGGGTATGCGGAACATTCCTTGTTCCAGTCCTACTCCGGCCCCGTTCCACAACTCTTTCTCCGGTACATCGATGACTGCTTCGGTGCTGCTTCATGCCCTTGTCTGGACCTGGAAAAATTTATTAATTTTATTTCCAATGTCCACCCCTCCATCATTTTCACGCAGTCCATCACTGACACTTCCCTCCCTTTCCTTGACCTCTCTGTCTCAATCTCTGGTGATAGACTGTCCATCAATATTCATTACAAACCTACCGACTCCCACAGCTACCTCAACTACAGCTCCTCACACCCCGCTTCCTGTAAGGACTCCATCCCATTCTCTCAGTTCCTTCGCCTCCGTCGCATCTATTCTGATGATGCCACTTTCCAAACCAGTTCCTCTGACATGTCTTCCTTCTTCCTTAACTGAGGTTTTCCACCCACGGTGATTGACAGGGCCCTCAACTGTGTCCGGCCCATCTCCCGCGCAAAATCATGATAGGGTCCCCCTTGTCCTCACTTATCATCCCACCAGCCTCCGCATTCAAAGGATCATCCTCTGCCATTTCTGTCAACTCCAGCATGATGCCAGCACCAAACACATCTTCCCTTCACCCCCCCCGGCGGCATTCTACAGGGATCATTCCCTCCGGGACACCCTGGTCCACTCCTCCATCAGCCCCTGCGCCTCAACCCCATCCCACGGCACCTTCCCATGTAACCGCAGAAGGTGCAACACCTGCCCCTTTACTTCCCCTCTCCTCCCCGTCCAAGGGCCCAAATACTCCTTTCAAGTGAAGCAGCATTTCACTTGCACTTCCCTCAATTTAGTCTGCTGCATTTGCTGCTCCCAATATGGTTTCCTCTACATTGGAGAGACCAAACGCAGACTGAGTGACCGCTTTGAGGAACACCTTCAGTCTGTCCGCAAGCATGACCCAGACCTCCCTGTCGCTTGCCATTTCAACACTCCACCCTGCTCTCATACCACATGTCTGTCCTTGGCCTGCTGCATTGTTCCAGTGAAGCTCAACACAAACAGGAGGAACAGCACCTCATCTTCCAACTAGGCACTTTACAGCCTTCCGGACTGAATATTGAGTTCAACAACTTTAGATCATGAACTCTCTCCTCCATCCCCACCCTCTTTCCGGTTCCCCCTTTTTTCCAATAATTTATATATATTTTTCTTTTCCCACCTATTTCCATTATTTTTAAATGTATTTCCATCCATTGTTTCATCTCTACCTTTTAGCCTATTTTGATCCCTTCCCCCCACCCCCACTAGGGCTATCTGTACCTTTCCCATTCTGCTTTCTACCCTTAATGTCACCTAATAGCACATTTCTTAGCGAATATCACCACCGTCAACACCTCTTTGTCCTTTTGCTTATGACATCTTTCGGCAATCTCCACCTATCACTGCCCTCTATCCAGCTCTACTTGTCCCACTCCCCCTTAAACCAGCTTATATTTCACCTTTCTTCTATTTTTCCTGAGTTCTGTTGAAGAGTCATATGGACTCGAAAAGTTAACTGTATTCTTCTCCACAAATGCTGTCAGACCTGCTGAGTTTTTCCATGAGCATGCTTGAGTTCGGCATCTGCATTCAAATACCTTCCAACTTTAGAATGGTTGACCATATGAAGACTTAAGAAACTTTTTAAGTTGCCAAACAATATTGATGTAATTTCGTAGTTGTCAATCTCCTTTCCCTTATATTATTTCCAATTTTATGTCCTACTACTCACCTGAAGGCACTGATTCTTTGGTGGGGACTAGGTCCACGGGTCACCCTCCAGTGCCTTGTCTGATTGACCATTATTCATGAGTGAGTGACTTGTGAATGATTCAATCATGGGAGGGGATATCATAGTGGGCAGTGATTCTTGCTAATATTTGCATATTCAAGACTTAGTGCACAGTATGTAGAATTCACTAAACTCATTTTCTTCTCTCACCCAGAGCACAGTGCCGAGCTGTAGCTCAACCATCACTGCTCCATTTAGACTTGCTACCTCTGCACAGATAGGGGTCAAACCTGAGTCCCTCATTGCCTGTATGGTTCAGCCACATGGGGTAAACCTGCAACCGAGGAACAAATCCCAATTTTTATTCTTTGCTAGAGATGGAATAGCCTGGGCTATAGACTTTTCATAACTGACATTAGTGCCATTGAATGTCTTTGAAAGATGTGTAATTCTAATAGAGTGAAATATTCATTTTTCTTTCCCTTTGTGCAGTGTTTTTTTACTGTTCTGTGATTTCTTCTGTTAATGATAATGCTCTCCACCTATACTGCGTGTACTTGATCTGCAAGCATACCATGAGTGGAATTTTAGTTTGCTTCTTCCTTGGGTGTGAACAGGACTGTCATGTCAGTTGCCTAGTTGTTAGCTAAGTTGATTCAGAGGCCGTTACTGGAGTTGGGTATAGGCCAGACCAGTTAAAGGAAATATTTTCCCTTTCCTTATTGCCTTCTATTAATAATGAGATTTATTGAATTCAAATTCATAACTCGGTGAAATTTGAACTAGCATCCTCTGGATTGCAATTTTTGCACCACAGCGCTACAGTTCCTACTGCCTGTTGAATATCACACTAGTTTTTTTTAAAAACAGCATCAGTGACCCTTTTAGTAAACTATTTTGTGGAACTGCAAGTGCTCTGTGATGTACTGTCATGATGTTTGTGGTGAAATGTTGTGACCTCTATCTTATTACTGCTATTTGCATTCCTTTTAATTAGAGTGCAGTTAAACAAGGAAATCGGATTCGAATGAACGTTTATGAAGTAAAGCACCTGAAGGAAAAACCAGAAAGCCAGTGTGTAAAGCGGACCTTTGAAAATAATGAACTGAAAGAATCTCAGAATAAGAAAGCTAAGAAAAAAGAAATGAAACATTATTCGCAGTTAGCAAAGTCCATTAGCCAAGACATGAAGGTAACAGAAGAAGCTAAAAGAAAGGTATGGTATTTTTATGAAGTGTTAGAAATTTCAAAGTCAATAAAGCAAGCTAATGGCTATAGAGAACATTGCTAGCCTTTGATATTCGTTTATACTGCAGCTGAATTGGAGTGCTTTGACAAAAGACCCCTTTAAAACCAGGCCTTCTTTTATTCCCATCATTTCTTCCACTCCTACTTTCTGGACTTGGAAACCTGCTTGTAATTTTTTTCAAGGCTTTTTTTTAACACGGTCCCCTGCCAACACATGGTGGCCATGCAGGATAGCCACCAGTAACCGCTTGCACCTGTCTACTGGGCTGTGCATGTGCAGCACTCCGATGACATCACACCTGTCCGGCCAGTGGGACAACATAACAGGAATGTAGAGCCGATGTCAATTTCAGAGAATTTAATCTCCGCGCACCCCCCCCCACCCGCAACTACAAAGCTCCCCACTCCACTTGCCTGGGAAAACTCCCCCCAGAGTTCTAGACTGTGTGTCTGGTGGGGACAGCCCCCAGGAAAGTCCACAGCTGAAGAGCAATGTTCATGTTGCAGCAGGAGGGAAGAGCATGGTTGGGGGGTAGATGTTATGGACAGCTTTGTGAAACATTTTATAAATCTACTAACATAAAATATTAATTTATTTCGCACTATACGCTGAAGCTGAAAGAATGGACTGTTAGGGTCACATGCAATTAAATTATTAAAAATCAGCATTCCTATAACAGTTAATATTGCATTTAATGGCCAATTTATTATTTCCCTTTTCTAATTTTATACAAGAAGTTGTTTCATACTGGCAGAAGTTAAAACTCAAAGATGGTCAAAGAAATCCACACTTCCTCATTTCCAGACCATAACCCTGGCCCATGCTCCTAAACCCCGACCAGCGTAGAACACGAGAACTTCTCATGCAGTTGGCAACAAATGCAGGTTTTTTTTATCTTCGCTCCTCACTTGATTTGTATTCTCAAGACACACATCATTCCATGACAAAGTTCAGGTGACCTTACAGAGTTTGAGTGTCATTGTTCAGCTCTCCAGAGAGAGTTGTATCAATGTGTCCTGAAAGGGAGACAGAAGATAATTTCTCCTTATGAAAAAGTGCATGGCGTTGGCTTCCTGTCACTTTACCTGTCATCAGTCTAGGAGATGTGAGTGTAGTTATAGAGCTGTGTGCTGATACCATATTGCACGTTGTTGATGTATCACTTTACTGTTCCACAGATATGTCAGACTCCAGTTTTGAACTAAGTAGCAGTAAATAAGTAACAATTATATATGCTTATTTTCTTAATATTTAAAAATTTTGTTCTATCCTAATGGTGCAGCTAATCAGTGTATAACTGTGTACATTGCTTTATTTTCTTCCAAGTTAGACAAATATAGTAACTTTGTGTGCTTATCACTATTCTTGTAGATGTCAAAAGATGTAGATCAAAGCAAGAACAATTGGCGGCTGCCTCCAGTTTGGTTTACACAGTACATGGAAACAGTAAGTACAGGCTTGCCTCATGTTCAGGATGGGATTATAAAGTGTAAACTGAAAGGCCTTGCTATTGGTGTGAAGCCTCACTAGCTGTGAGTACAGTTGGATAGAGATGGGGCTGTAATATTGCAGCACTGATTTGATGCATTTCTGTGTGTGAGAGGCTCTGTGCTGCCAACAGTCTTGTCATTTCTGGCCTTCTAATTCTAAAGTATTATATTTAAGCTGCAGTGAAGGGAATGCGTTTCCATAGCTCTGATCTGTTATTTCTAAACACTGTACAATGGGTAACTAGTATGGGGATGAAACAGGTTATATTTATAGATCTTTCTTAGTACTCTATACTAATCTTGTTTTTTGGAGTTGTAGGGCTATTTTGTTCTTTACATAAGAGGACAATTAGATTTTGTACAGTTATTGCTATATTTGATTTTGAAACTTGAGTGACGTGCCATCAGAGCCTTGAAAATAGATGTATAAAGCAACACTATTGTGTAACATTGACAGTGTAAATGTTGCTGACAAACATAGATTACTAACAGGACATTGATTCAGTTGGAGTTCCCACTTTATCACTTGCTTTCTGTGGTATAAACAAAATGAGTTATACCACTTGACACTTGTTTTCCTCATGTTATTCAACTCATCTGCATATACCTGTGCTTTTTAAGATTAAATAAGATTTATCTCCTTCCAGACCGTAAAAGAAAATCTTGGATTTACATTACCTTTCATGACCTCAGGGCGTCCTAAAAGAACACCACAGACATTGAAAAAATGTTGAAGCACTGCTTCAACAAGGGATGTGCAGTAGCCAATTTGCACACAGCACGGATAAGCAAACAGCAGTGAGATTAATGTTCAGATAGTCTATTTTAATATTTGATTGAGATGAATATTGGCCAGAATACCTGGGCCAAAATTTTTCGCTGAGCATGTGGGCGCACACGCTACCTGCTCAAGCATAAAATAGCGCGTGATGATGTCGGGTGAGTGTCCCGATGTCATTGCACGCTTGCATGACATTTGGTTGGCAGGCACGCACTAAACTCAGCGCGCCCACCGACAATTAAGAAGGCTATTAAGCCCATGAATGGCGCAGTTAACTGAGGTTTTTCACTGCCTGTCCAACGTTGCAGTTGGCGGGCGGGCTAATCATTTTTTAATTTTAATTTTGAGGAAACTACAGCCAAGGGCAGGATGAGGTTTCCGTTATTAAATTTAAAAAAAAAAATAAAAATCTATGCACAGAATTTTTGTAATGTCTGTGTTCAGGTGACTGCTTATGTTGCATGGACGTTTTTGTCCGGATTTAAAATCTTCATTCGATACTTTTGAAGTCTTCAGCTCCCTGAGGCAGCTCTTTGCCTTCAGGCCACTTTCTGTGTGCGCTCCCCTGTGCCCGTGCTGACTTCAGTGCTCGCCCTCCTCCCACCCCAACCAAAACAGCGCTTGTTAACATGTGCTTCATGCTTGCTGCTGTTAATTGGCCAGCCAGCGTGCAGTCGCGGTCAGGGGCTGATCGCGGGCGGCAGTCCGTTCCCCAGCCGCTCCCGCACGCTGACCTAAAACTCTTGCCCCTGAAGAATCCCCTGCTCTTCTTTGAACATTTCCATTTGATTTTTAAAAAAATCTATCTGGGAGTGTAGGAAAAGTCTCTGCTTGATGTCCCATCTGAAAGACAGTTTTGGGCTAGAATATGTGCTATTAGTCTCTGGGTTGGGGCTTGAATCATGACCTTGACTTGTGCATTGAGCAGAAGCTGATAACCTCAGTCCCCTTAAGGGGACAGTTCCTGCTGGTGTCTTCATTATGTGTGATACAATTTCACTCCTATATGACAGATTAACCCTGATGGATTTGAAAGCTTCATTTCAGTTGCTTGTCATAATTAGGACTTTGTTTGTTGGGAACAAAAGTGTCAACTCTGTTTTAAAAGAAAACTCCAATAATATAATTCAATTTTTTACGTTTTGTTCTTCAAAGCAAGCTGCTGTTACACGAGACCAGACTTGTCCAACCTTTTTGTGCAAGGGGCCACATTTCAATTTATTTTTGACTCAAGGGGCTGATGAGCAAATTTCAGGAAGGTAATGTTTGGCACAACATTAAACATGAATTTTAATAAAATATTGAGGTATGAGGAAAAGAAACAATTTGCTGAGTAAAAATAAAGCGATGTCAGTGCAATCAATAGATGATTTTTTAATTAATAAAGATGACCATTAGAGTGTGAGAGGGTCAAATTGTGTTTGACCGGTTTACTCCCAGTCTCTGGGTGCTTACTCACTCTCACTCACACCCACACTCACCGTGTGAGTTGGTGTGTGGGTTTGAGGGCACCCAGACTCCTCGCTCGACGACATGTGTGCGCTTGCTTACACACACGTGCTCACTACCCCCTGTCCAGCAGCCGTGCTGACTCTTCTCCACTCCCTGAAAACCTCCCTCCTTTCCCAGCTGATTCACCGCCGCTGTTGTGCCATTTCTTCAGTCTAAAGGAAACTGTTCCTACAATCAGAGACTGGCTCTCTCCCACTATGTTCACTAGTGATGCTATCAACAGCAAACGGGGGAGAGAAATGGCCTGTGATTGGAGGAGCAGCTCCTTGCAGAATCCTTGACTTCACTTACCAGCATTTTGAATACTGGGTCTGGGAGCCAGATAGAGAGCCGGAGAGTGGCCTGCGGGCTGCATGTTGGACAAGCCTGCGCTAGATAGTTTTGTGAAGAACATGAATATCGCTAACTGAAAGCTAATGGCTTGAAACATTTTGAACCCAGGCAGATGGTAGTTTGTGAACCGACACTGTTCTTTGAATTTTCAGTGATCATTCAATGTTCACCTAATCTGATACTTCTTTGCCAGGGATTTGTTTAGCTTACAATGTCACTGAACAGGCCAAGAGGCCAAAGGGAAGTTGATTTTTTTTTAAAGTGGTGAATTGAGTCATAAGACTGGGTGGTGTCTGGTTTAATGCCTAGTGTGTACAGAGGTTGCTGAATTCATCTATGTTAATTGCACTTGTCCTGTATTTCTGAACTAGGGTGGGGGCGGTAAAATGTGCATATTCCTACTGCACATGCCATTGAGCGAATTTGAATGTATGGTGCCTATGCATTGACAGCTGGTAAGGACGAGGTTGGATTCCTTGTGATGTCCTTGTGGTTGAAGATCCACTGATATTTGTTCCTAACTTGAACCATAAAGAATGTCTCTTTGTTTTGGGGTGTAGAAGGTTTACCAAAATATTTGGAACTGAACTCCAACATGTCATAAAACGGCGTGGGAAATTAGGATTTAAATAAAAGTATAGACTTTTCCAATACTCTAGCTCAGCGAAACTGTAAGGACGGATATTTATGTTAGTTAGTAGCGACATTAAGGTCAGTTGTTCTGCTACTGATCAGTGCCCACAGGGGCACAAAGCTGATGCTGTCCAAACACATTTACATGGGCATAGTAATGGCTGTCATTCCCTATAATGGTTGTCTCATCCTAAATTTGTCTGGTCAGACTTGAGACAGGCCTTAGCAATCTATTTCTGCATATGTTTGGCAATGATTTGCAACATCAGAGGATCAGTCTGGTGTTGCACTGACCCTTCTGGAAATGTATGTAATGTTTAAATGCCTTCATCTAAGCTTCCTTGAATCGAATACAGTATCTCATTTAGCGTTTGCTGTCCATGATGGTCCTCCAACGTTGTTTTCATCGTAATATGAAATTAGATTTGATGTGTTCATTTTAATTACCAATATATAATGAAGACGGTTTGAAAAGTATCCTTGCTTTGTAATTAAGTGCATAGATCAAGAATATTAGTGTAAAAGAAAAGCAACATTCTGCAGATACTGGAAATCTGAAAAACTGAACATGTTCAGGTCAGGTAGCATATTGGTATTTTTTTAAATAAATGACCTACTTACCATTATTATCAGACGTATCATTGACAAACTAAATATTATTACAAAATGTAATCTTGTTCCTCACCACAAAATAAATTAGGTATATGGAAATATCATCCTTCATAAAAACAATGTGCTATCCTTCCAGTAATCTCAGATGTGTCTGTTGCTTTGTAAATGCACAGCATATGACTAATTTAGTGGTTCATTTCTCCTTAAACCTTCCCTTTCTTTGCTGTTGTTTACATGTAAACTTAATTGTATATGAATTGTTTAATTAAATGCAGGTGGTGGGCATCGTGGTATCACTTGAGCGCATGTAAAGAGGCACTTACACTTAACTCAACCACACCACAGTTACTGCATGTTTGTCATGTTTCCCTTTGTAAATAAATGTAAGGCTAGAGTAAAGATTGATTCCAGTATCATCCTTCGCCAACTTGCTTTCCGGAATAGAACATAAACAAATAACAAAGATAGGAGAATGGGCCATAGCTTTGAGCTATGGCACTGCCAAAAGGATTAGAGGTTAAAATCCCATTGCTTTACTTGTCATTTTCTTCATAAACAGAATATCACCCATGATCTTCCCATGAGCTGCCTGCTGTGGTTGAGGTTCTGCTAGTGGCGCAAGAGCTCATTGTTTTATAACCATATTTTAAACTCTTGTATCTTTTTTGCTCTCTGGGGCTTCTGCTTATGTGCATTCTAATTTCAGTTCAAAGATAAGCTCGTGAAAGAAACAGTTGACCGGATCTGTTGTGACTTCTTTGAGAAGGTGAACATTCAGCAGCAGGTGCGTGACCCATTCAGTGCCCCAGCAGCACCTCCTGTTCAAGTTCCAGAGGCCCACACTACACAGATCGGCTACTATGATTGGCTCATGGCTTGTAGCAACTGTCTGTCTCGTATTCTTGGAGTACGCTACCAGTGCAGGTAATGTAAAGTATGAATTATACTCTGTCCCTGGTTTTATTTATATTGTGCCTACTCAATACAATAGAAATGCTTTGGGAGATAGTGAAAAATGAATTGGAAATTGGGTGTTGTGTAAAATAGGTGGCCAATTTATTATTCTGTGTTGCTGTTCAAGATGAATTTCTCACTCCTAAAGTATCTGGGTCTATTTCCTCCACAGCTTTCTGTAGTTCAGCACTTGTTTAAAATTTGAGGTCAAAACTCCTTTATTTTGTTTTGTCAATTCTTTAGGCATATTAGCTAAGTCAGACTTTAGATTCAGATGGCTAACTCCTAAATATTGAAATTAAGCAACTTAGACTGAATTATAGGAACAAGTAGTTGTAGCTTCTCTTGTACCGTTTGGCAGCCTGACTATGAACTGTCAGGATCAGTATGTGTAAATAAGTCTGAATGATAGTTGAGGTACAAGTGCCTCGTTTGTGAATCTGCTGTTCTGCCATGCAGGTATCTTTGCAGCCACATTAAATACAAGCTTAAGAGTACATTTACACTGTAACTGCAACATCAGTATGCAATGTCAGTGCAAACCAAAACCTTTGCAGTTATTTTGTAAGCGTAGTCTAAACTCAGACACGGAAACAAAGCAGTGACACACCAGAACATCTGCAGGAGGGAATCTTGCTGTGCTTTACTTCAGAGTCACTTGACGCCACACCTGCTTTACACACCAGAGCTGAATTTTATGGGGCCTGCAAGAGCACAATTGGAGGCAGGGATGGGGGGTGTTGGGCTAGAAAATGGCGAAAGGCAATGGGGTTTCAGTGCCAGTTAGGGACCTTTTCCCGTTGCCACCAGCATTTTGCCAAGTGTGTGGGCCTTCTGCAATATGAGAAGACTGCCTGGTGAATCATGTCAGCCTCCTGCAGGCTTGGGTGGGAGGGGGGGTGGTGAGTGAAGGGCCCTCCTCATTGGGCACTTGGTGGAAAGGTCTACCCCTGAGGCATCACCGCCCCACTCTCACCAACCACACACTCCCACCCTTGTTGAGGCCTACCTGACTGGCCCCAGTGACCCCTGGCCTTATTTACCTTGCTGCAAGGGCAGCAACCATTGCTGCATCTTTCATGGTGGCTGCAGTCCTAGCAGTGGTCACCATTTCAAGTGGTATTGCTGGGACTGAACAGCTGCCGGCCCCCCGATTTGCTTTAAAGGAATGGGAGTCCCGATGACAGCTTATTAGCTGCAAGATAGGGATAAAATCCAGTTGTAGATCCCCCCGCCCCCACCCCTCCCAAAGGCTGAAGTGGGATTGTCCCTGGCTTTCTGGCCTGATGCCGAGTCTCCGCCGCCCCAACAAAGCCCAGCACCAAGTTGCACATCGTGCAAAATGATTTTTGATCTTATACTTTCAGTAAATTTGTGGACTGTGTTTCTTAAGTGTGCTGACTTTGTCCATCGACAATAAACACGTACATGGTGGCTGTTTGGGAACTTACTTTGGGAACCTATTGAACACAACTCCAATTACAGATAATAGAAAATGCAAAACTGAAACGGTACACAGTTGTATCAAGGTGGTGGCAAGAACTTGAATGATTTTGACCCAATTGACAAAACGCTGTTTGCAAGGTGGGACACTTCTCACCCACAGTAGATGTGTAACATCCATCCATCCATTTTCTCACAGCTTCTCCTGGTGAGGGTTGCGGTGACTGTGTAACATAATTAACCTATATTTATCTCATAGAATACAGGACTGTAATGTAATTTCACAAAAATATCCTGCTCAAAATATCTCGATTACATGTATGTGAAAATCTTAACGTTTTGCAGTGTCTTTTTCTTACAAACATATGAACAAGGAGCAGGAGTAGGCCTTCAGCCCCTCGAGCCTGCTCCGCCATTTAATAAGATCATGGCTGACCTGATAGTAACCTGAAATCTGCATCCCACGTACCCCTGATAATTTATCACCTCCTTACTTACCAAGAATCTATCCACCTCTGCCTTAAAAATATTCAAAGGCTCTGCTTCCACCACATTTTCAGGAAGAGAGTTCCAAAGACTCATGACCCTCTAAGTGAAAAAATTTCATCTCATCTCTGCTTTAAATGGGCGACCCTGTATTTTTAAATGGTGACCCCTAGTTCTAGCACCTGTGCTAAAGAGACTTTACCGTCTATCAGTTTAGGCTTGCTTGTAATTACTATCTGCACACATTGAAACTTACTTTCTGTTATCAACTCACACCCAGGTTAGTCTTGGGCCTTTCCTACTTTTATTGAGACTTATTTACAGGAAGCATGAGGAAGCAAAATTTTGAAACAAATGCCGTCAATATGTTTTCTATTTTGTGTACTTCCACAGGTAGTGGTAGTGATTTAGGAAGGATATTTCTCTCAAAATCAGCAGCTAAAAATGTTACAAATTAACACTACATGCGTTTACTGGAATGAGTTCTCAAGGAAAAAAATAATAAAAGTTAATTTTTTGTTATTCGAAACTTGGTCATTGAGTATTTTAAGCGTTAAGTATGCATGTTTGTAAAATAAATTTAAATTGCACTCCAATTTTATTTTCATAGCATTTGCCCCACATACACCATCTGTGAGTCCTGTGAAGCTAGTAACTATAGGCATGATCTGAACCACCCATTGCTGAAACTGAGAAAACCTTCAACATCTTCACCTGAGATCACACTGGCACAGTTTGTTGGAAACGTTATCCCTGATGTAGCAGAACAAACAAGGTAATGTCAACCCTATTTACGTTAGCATTCTAGAATTTATCTTCGCTGGGATTCTACCTGGTGTGAAGAAATACAAATACAGAGATGGACTTAGAGTGGATTCTTTTTCATTTGAACAATGCAGATTGTAGAGCAATAGGATTGAAGTGTTGAAAATTACGAAAAGATGGGACAGGTCGATAGGAACAGACTGCTTAACTGCTAGAAACAATCTAGAATGAGGGGCCAAAATTAATTAGTAAATGTAAAAACCATTAGAGTTAGAGAAACCTAATATAAAGAGTTGTGGGACTGTGAAATTCACTGATGGATTGTGGTTGAGGAAGAGACCATGTTATCTGTGAAGATGAGATTGGATAGGGGATTAAGGATATAAAAACCAGGTAGGTGAATGTGATGAAGGCAGTTTACTCACATGGAGAGTAATAAATGCCAACATGGCCTGGTTGGACGAAATGGCAAATGTTTTTGTTGTAACTTTTATGTGCTAACATTCAGAATTAGTTTGGTGTTGTTGAATTGCCATTGATTTTTAGTTTAAAAACAATAAACTGGTCATTGCAGCAAAATGGAAGCATTCGGCTTGTTTTGTCTTTTGCAGTGTCGGTGTGCAATGCTTTGCCTCTCATTCCCAGAGTACTGTCCATATGGGTTTCTGCCCATTATTCATGATCTAATCAATATGTGTATAACGTCTTTTCTTAACCTTGCTAAAACATCACATTGTTTACAAAGGGTTTCTTTATTGACTTTCTAAACAGCTTGTAAACACAAAAGCCCTCAAATTTATTGGGGAAAGTTTTTTGAGCTGTCAGCTGCAGCCGAGTTGCTAAGACATTACCTCTGAGTCAGAAAGTTATGGGTTGAAGTTCCACTCCAGAACTTGAGCGCGAAGAGCTATGATGACATCTGTGCTCCCCTCACTACAGCAGGAGTCCTGCACTGTCAGGGATGCTCTCCTTTGGATGAGATGTTAAACTGATGCCCTGTCTGTCCTCTCCGGTGGCCATTGAAGATCCCATGGCACTATTTTTGAAGATATTAATCCCTCAAGCAACATCACAAAACAAGATTATCTGGTCACTATCATGTTGCTGTTTGTGGGAGTTAGCTGTGTGAAAATTGGCTGGCGCTTTTCCTATGTTAAAATACTGGCTACACTTCATTGGCTGGTAAAGTGCTATGGGATGTCTTGAAGTTGTGAAAGGTGTTATATAAATGCAAATCTCTTCTCGCTTACTTACTTCCCTCTTTCTCACCCTCTCTGCCTCCCCATCGCCCCTCTCCCATTGCATTTAAAATGGGTTTCACTGTTAAACATGTTCCATAACTTCTCTCTGTATCCTATTAAGCATTTTTCTTTTCCTTAAAGACAATATTAGGTAGATCATGATATTATCCACAATTTAGAATGGAATGTTCTATATTAAATTCTGAAATATGCATTTTCAACTTCTGTTTAGGCTACAAAAACAAATAGATAAAACTTTTTTGAAAGCTGAAAAGCAAAGATTGCGATCTGAAAAGCTGCAACGCAAAGCAGAGTTTAAGGAGATTAAAAAACAGCTAAAACTACAGAAAAAACATCTGCAATGGAATGGTGTACCTCTTGCGGAACAATTGAATCAACCAATACAAGAACATAAAGGAGTTCAGCACACTTTAGCAGTGTAAGTACAGGATCAGTAACTCTTTGGGCACCACTGCACCATTTATGCAGCATTAAACACTTATACCCTTTTTTTTTGACGTTTGAACGAATACTGCATAAAATTTTGCAGTTCCATATATTTTTGTCCAGAAATTTAAACTATGTCTATAGAATGCAGTATAATTTAGTGACCATGGAATATTGTTTTAAAAATACATCAGTGATAAGCTTGTACTAGTTGTTACCTAAAAGGTGGTGGTGGTGGTGTATTCTCCATATGTTGATAAGTCATCAATAAAATGAAACACTGATTGTTCATGGAAAATAAACCATCAAATGACGTGGACTGCATTATTTGCTCGTGCCAGAGGCACAAGTGAGTTGTGTCGGCTGCAGCCTAAGTGATTTATTTTTGTTGCTGCTGGTCTCTGAGTGTGCACTTAAAGGACAAAATGAGCTTTCTGAGTGTTCAGATAGATTTTTTAAAAATTTCCTTTAAACCTGGCAATTTTGAGTGGATGTACAGACTGATGTGCTTAGAGGCTATATATTTACAGGTGTAATGTCTTGCAAACCAGCTCAAAATTGACAACAAAAAAAATTCAAAGACAATTTAGTCATCACCATGCTTTGGTGGTTTGTGAGACTTTAATCCACTAAGGTAGTTTGGAAAAGAAGGTTCCAATAGCAATTCTGTGGAGGCATCAATTTCCATACCGCATCATTTACAACTTGTGTGGTATGTGAAGTCTGTTTGGCTGGTGAGCATTGACTTGTTTTTTGGATAATTTGACGAATGAACTATAGATTCAGTATGGCAAAGGAGGAGGCCGTTCAACCCATCGGGTCCATGCCACCCCTCTGTAGAGCAATCCAGACAGTCCCATTCCCCCTCCCCCCCACTCTAATATCATAACCCTGCAAATTTATTTCCCTGAAGCGTCTATCCAGTTTCCTTTTGAAATAATCGATTGTCTCCACTTCCACCACCCTCACAGGCAGTGTATTCCATGTCATTACCACCCAATACATTTTTTTAAAAGTTTTTCTTCACATCCCTCCTACATCTCTTGCCCAAAACCTTAAATCTGTCATAGGATCATAGAATGGCTACAGCTTAGGAGGGGGTCAATCGTCCAGCCATGTCTGTGTTGGTTATCTGCAAGAGCAACTCACCTAGTCCCACTCCCTCACCTGTTCCCTGTAGCTCTGCATTTTTTTTCAGTTAATTATCCAGTTCTCTTTTAAAAGCCACAATTGAATCTGTCTCCAACAGAGTCTCACACAGTGCATTCCAGATCCTAACCATTCGCTGGTTGATGTTGTTGCTTTTTTTTTTGTCAATCACCCTAGATAAGGGTCCTCTGGTTCTTCCTTCCACCAATGGGAACAATTTTTCCCCTATCTACCCTGTCCAGACCCCTCGTGATTTTGGATACCTCGATCAAATCTCCTCTCAACCTTCTCCAAGGAGATCAGCCCCAACTTCTTCAATCTATCCACATAATTGAAGTTGCTCATCCCTTGAACCATTCTTGCAAATCTCTTCTGCACCCTGTCTAATACCTTCACATCTTTCCTAGTGTGGCACCCAGAATTGGACACAGTACTCTAGCTGAGGCCGGACCAGTGTTTTAAACAGGTTTATCATAACTTCCTTGCTCTAGTACTCTGTGCCCTAAGTCCAGGGTCCCGTATACTTTATTAACTGCACTTTCAATCTGCCCTGCCATCTTCAATGATTTATATACATGTACCCCCAGGTCTCTCCTGCATCCCTTTTAGAATTGTTCCCTTTAATTTATATTGCCTTTCCTCATTCTTCCTACCAAAGTGATCACTCCACACTTCTCTTCATTAAATTTCATCTGCCACTTGTCCACCCATTCCACCAACCTGTCTGTCCTCTTGACATTTATGACTATCCTCACAGTTCACAATTCTTCCAAGTTTTGTGTCATCCACAAATTTTGAAATTGTGTCAACTCTAGGCCATTGATATATATCAAGAAAACAAGGCGCCCTAACACCAATCCCTGGGGAAGTCCATGATAAGCCTTCCTCCAGTCAAAAAAGCAACCACTGACCTATACTCTCTGTTTCCTGTCACTCAGATAGTTTCAGACCCGTGCTGTTAGGTCAAGGCCTTGTACCATCAGCTAATGCCAATTGATCTTTTTTTGTCCATCTTTATGTAAACTTGTCATAATCATACCATTTTTAACCGATCTCCCCTCAATGCTTTAGGGAAAGTAGCTCCAGCTTCTCCAACCTCACCTTGAAACTAAATTCTCTCATCCCTGGGACCACTCTGGTAAATCTCCTCTGCACCTTTTCAAGGACTTAACAGTTAAGCCCAAGAGCAAGTGTGTATCAACATGAAATATTCTTGCTTTATGCTCCTTTACTTTATTTGCTGTTTTTTGTTTTGATAGTTGCTAGTAGTTTTTTGTTTTCATTTTTGCAGGCCTGTTATTTCAATTTTGGGAGCTGAATTTGTGGACGAGAACTTCCCTGATGGTACTCATCTTCAACCAGGAATCAAATTTATCAAACACTGGAGAATGAAGAACACGGGCAATGCTAATTGGACATCTGCCACAAAAGTAAATAGCTGTCTTTTTTTATGTTACCACTTAGCAAACGTTTCACTGTCTGCATTAATACTTAACTGATAAAATGGCAATGAAAGTGTTGTCATCAAACTTTTGTTTCGAGACTGTAAATGGATAACCTCACAGTCTCATGTATGACAGTTGACAATATTAAATGGCCTGTCATATCAATGAGTTCTAAATGTTCTTTCACAGGTGTACAGGACCATTGTATATAGTTTTCATCTGTTCTGCTTTTTTCATCATACTTTTTTTGTTGTTGCTGTTTCTTCTCAGTTATGCATTATCAGCTCTCAGTTGAACCATAGTCATAGAGGGCTACAGCACAGAAAAATGCCATTCGGCCCATTGAGTCTGCCGGTCAAACAAGTACCTAACTATTCTAATCCCATTTTCCAGCACCAGGCCCATGGCCTTGTATGCCATGGCATCACAAGTGCACATCCAAACACTTGATAAATGTTATGAGGGTTTCTGCCTCTACCACCCTTTCAGGCAGTGAGTTCCAGATTCCTGCCACCCTCTGGGTGAAAAAATTCTTCCTCAGATACCCTCTAAATCTCCTGCCCTCACCTTAAATCTATGCCCCCTGGTTATTGATCCCTCCACCAAGGGGAAAAATTCCTTCCTGTCTACCCTATCTATGCCTCTCATAATTTTATTTGCCCCATTTTTGTCCCCTCCTCAATCTCCTCCACTCCAGGGAAAATAACCCCAGTCTATCCAATCTCTCCTCATAACTAAAACACTCCAGCCCAGGCAACATCCTGGTGAGTCTCCTCTGCACTCTCTCTAGTGCAATCACATCCTTCCTGTAATGCAGATTCCAGAACTGCATGCAATACTCTAGCTGTGGCCTAACCAGCGTTTTATACAGTTCCGGCATAACCTCCCTGCTCTTATATTCTATACCTTGTTTAATAAAGACTAGTATCCCATATGCCTTCTTAACTACCTTATCTACCTGTCCCGCTATCTTAAGGGACCGGTGGACATGCGCACCAAAATCCCTCTGATCCTTGGTACTTCCCAGGGTCCTCCCATTCATCATGTATTCCCATGCCTTGTTTGTCCTGCCCAAGTGCAGCACCTCACACTTATCCGGATTAAATTCTATTTGCCACTGATCAGTCCATCTGATCAGCCCATCTATATCCTCCTGTAATCTAAGGCTATCCTCCTCACTATTTACCACCCCACCAATTTTCGTGTCATCTGCGAACTTACTGATCAACACTCCTACATTCAAGTCTTAATCGTTTATATATACCACAAACAGCAAGGGTCCCAACACAGATCCCTGTGGAACCCCACTGGACACAGGCGTCCAGTCACAAAATCACCCTCTGCTTCCTGCCACTCAGCCAATTCTGGATCCAGTTTGCCAAATTGCCTTGGATCCCACAGGCTCTTACCTTCGTTATCAATCGTCCATGTGGGACCTTATCAAAAGCCTTGCTGAAGTCCAAGCAGAGTACGTCAAGTGCATTGCCCTCATCTCCACACCTGGTCACCTCTTCGAAATATTGAATCAAATTGGTCAGACTGACCTCCCTTTAACAAAACTGTGCTGATTGTCCTTGATGAATACCTGCCTCTCCAAGTGTAGATTAATTCTGTCCCTCAGAATTGCTTCCAATAGTTTACCCACCACTGAGGTTAGACTGACTGGCCTGTAGTTCCCTGGTTTATCCCTTCTTCCCTTCTTGGATAACGGTACCACATTGGCTGTCCTCCAGTCCTCTGGCACCTCTCTTGTGGCCAGAGGGGTACTGAAAATTATTGCCAGTGCCCCAGTTATCACCTCCCTTGCCTCACTCAACATCCTGGGATTCATTTCATCCGGGCCTGGAGATTTATTTACTTTTAAGCCTGCCAGACCACTTAGAACCTCCTCCCTTTCTATGCTAATTTCTTTAATTATATCACAGTCCTTCTGCCTGATTTCCATACCCAAGTCGTCCCTCTCACTTGTGAACACCAACACAAAGTATTCATTTAGAACCCTAGCTATGTCTTCCGGCTCCACACACAAATTACCACTGTGGTCCTTAATGGGCCCTATACTTTCCTTAGTTATCCTTTTACTCTTAATGTACTTGTAGAATAACTTTGAATTTTCCTTTATTTTACCTGCCAATGTTTTTCATGACCCCTTTTTGCTCTCCTAATTTCTTTTTTAAGTTTCCCCCCCCCCCTTCTACACATTCTATACCCCTCTAGGGATTCCGCTGTTTTGAGTCTTCAGTATCTGCCATAAGCCTCCCTTTTTCTCTTTATCCAATCCTGTATACGCCTTGACATTCAGTGTTCTGTGGATTTGTTGGTCCCATCCTTTGTCTTTACTGGAATGTGTCAGCCCTGTACTCTCCCTATTTCCTTCTTGAATAAGTCCCACTGCTCTGACACAGATTTAACTAAAAGTAACTGCTCCCAGTCCACTCTGGTCAAATCATATCTGATCTTATTAAAATCGGCCTTCCTCCAATTTAGAACTCTGATTTCTGGCCCATCCTTGTCCTTTTCCAAAACAATCTTGAATCTAACAGAGTTATTATCACTATCTGCAAAATGCTCCCCCACTGATACCTCTACCATTTGCCTGGCTTCATTCCCTAAAATTAAGTCCAGGGTCGCCCCCTATCTTGTAGGACCTTCTACATACTGGCTTAAAAAGCTCTCCTGGAGGCATTTTAAGAATTCTGCTCCCTCTAAACCTATCACTATGACTAATCCAGTTAATATTGGGGAAGTTGAAATCTCCCTCTATTACTACCCTATTTTACACTTCTCTAAAATTTGCCTGCATATCTGTTCTTTCTCTCTGACTGTTTGAGGGCCTATAGTACACTCCCAACAATGTGATTGCTCCTTTTTTAGTTTTTCAGTTCCACCCATATGGCTTCATTTGAGGAGCCTTCTAAGATGTCATCCCTCCTTACTGCTGTAATTGATTCCTTGATCGATATTGCAATACCCCCTCCTCTTTTACCTCCTTCCTTGTCTAGCCTGAAGACACTATACCCTGGACTATTGAGCTGCCAATCCTGCCCCCCTCTCAATCATGTTTTTGTGACAGCAATGACATCATACTTCCATGTGTTAATTTGTGTCCTCAACTCATCTGCCTCATTCATCAGATTCCTTACATTAAAATAAATACAATCCAACCTTGCCAAACTCCCTTGTGCCTTAACTGGCCTATAATTTCTATGCCTTCCAGACTCACTTGTTCTCTCTTCTAATTTTGGCTGTGCATCTCCCCCTGCTGAACCTCCTTTCAGGATCCCATCTCCCTGCCAAGTTAATTTAAACCATCCCCAACAGCATTAGCAAACCTCCCTGCAAGGATAAATGTCCCATTATGGTTCAGGTACAACCCGTCCGCCTTATACAGGTCCCACCACCCCCAGAAATCTAAAGCCCTCCCTCCTGCACCATCTCTCCAGCCACGCATTCATCTGGACTAACCTTCAATTTCTATACTCACTAGCACGTAGCACCAGAAGTAATCCAGAGATTACTACCTTTTGAGGTCCTGTTTTTTAATCTGTTCCCTAGCTCCCTAAATTCGGCTTGCAGGACCTCATTCCTCTTTCTATCTATATCACTGGTCCAAATATGTACCACGATCTCTGTCTGTTTGCGCTCCCCCTTTAGAATGCCCTGCAGCCATTCAGTGACATTCTTGACTCTGGCGCCAGGGAGGCAACATACCATCCTGAAGTCACGTCTACGGCCGCAGAAACACCTGCCTGTTCCTCTTACAACGAGTCTCCTACCACTATTGCTCTTGCTCTGTTTTCCCCCCCACCCCCTTGCAGCTGAGCCACTCAGTGCCATGAGCATGGCTGCACTCTCCAGAGGAACCGTCACTCTCACTGTTTTTCCACACACAAAACGGTTCTCAAGCAAGATGCATCCTGGGGATTTCCTGACTACCTGCCTGACACCTTTCTTCTGATTGACGGTCATCCATTCCTTCTGTCTGCATTCCCATAAGCTGTGGGGTGGCCATGTCTAAAAACGTGCTATCCACGTAACTCTCAGCCTCATGGATGCACCTCAGTGCCTCCATCTGCCGCTCAAGCTCTGAAACTTGGAGCTCAGGTAGCTGCAGCTTGTGGTACTTCCTGCATACGTGGTCAGTCAGAGCGCAAGGAGCGTCTAGGATTTCCCACATGTTGCAGGTGGTACATAACAGAGGACTGCCTCTGCCATGCCTCTAGTTGAAAAAAAACCCCTTTAAGTTAAGTACAGTTTAAAAAAAGACGTTAAACTATTTATGTGCTTTAGATAAAGATTAGAACCCTTAACTTTTCTTAGCTTAATTTATTTTAAACTGGAGAAAAATACTTGCCCCCTACTCACTAATCAGCTCTCACCTTTTGTGCTGACGTCACTTTTTGAAGCTTCCCGCACTTGCGCTGGTTCTGATCTCTCCGCCGCTCTCTCGCACTGTCTTGTGATGTCACTCTTGTTATTTTCAACAAGAACTGACTGCAGGACACTCTTCCAGCTGCTGGAAAGTACAGAACTGTCCAAACACAACCTTTCCCAATGTCAGTGTTCCCAAAGTGTTGTGTCATGATGCTGAGTTACTCTTGTCATTCAGATCCTGGAGAGATGGAATGTTTTGTTATGTTTCTTTCTTCCTCTGCTCTGACCAAGCTAGAACTTTAAATTAGTCCTTTTTAGTTTAAAATGTGATTTGTATGTTTGTTTTTGTGTTATTTAATTTTCACAGGTCTTATTACTCAAATATGAGGATTTAAAAAGAGACGGAATCTAAACAGAAGTCTTTTTGATATGGCTAGGGAAAAGCAGGACAGCAGTCACATTGTTAGAATTAAATTGAAGACTGTTGAACAAAGTAAATGGGCAATAACCTAAGCTATGGGAGCTAGTAGCTAATTAAAAATAGACTGGGAGAGGAAGATGTTTGTGCTGAGTTGGGGATGTTGTGGTTTATAGTGTGTTCAGGACTGTTTGTTTTCAATCAACAGGAGAGAAAGCTTTATTTATCCTGATTTTTACTAATAAAGAGAAGCGAGTAGATGATATAAAAGTGATCATAATATAACTGGGTTCAGTAAAAGAAAAGTTGAGGACAAGGGTACTTGACTGGTAAAGTAAATTTTAATGAGTTAAGGGAACTTTACACAGCTTGGAGAGCAGGAGAATTTGGTAGCCATAGATCCAGAAGGGAAAATACCATTCAGAAGATCGAAAGAGTATAAATCAAGTGCATTCTATTTGTGTATAGAGACAAAGGAATGAATTGAAGGTAGGGTTTGTATAAATAAATTGAAAGATGAGATCTATTTTGAAACTTAACAATAAAACATACAGCACTTGCAGGACAGATTGAAAAGCGAAAGCCAGGATAAATGCAGAGTATCCATATAAGAAAGCTACAAAATACAAATTTAGAGTACGGGGGGAAATTATTTGAAAAAAAGATTATAAGAAAGCTTTCCAAAGTGACATTATGATCATGGTAGACGTATGATCATTAAGAAATGAAGGAGGTTATTATGGCACAGCCGATGGTAAATGCTGAACTGCTCAAATCCCGAAGGGAAATTTAAAACAACCGCCACAACTGTTTGGCAATTTGTATGAATTTTGAGATGCGTGCCTTGAATTCAATAGTATTAAAATTTTCAGACCAACTGCTTTTACATCAATTAAGACAGACACACACACGCAGACCCACAGACACAGACCACACTACTACTGTACTTTACAATAAATTCCAATATCATTATGAGAATTATTATATCTGCCCTGCAGAGGTGGACTATGAGTTTGTTCTAAACAGATCTTTGTTCTCCAGTTAGTGGAAGTTAATTTTAAAACGAGAAGAAATAGTAAAGAAGTTACTCAAACTTAAGGCGAACAAATTTCCTCAATCAGATGTCTCACTTCCATATTTGTATCTTTATGCTTATTGATCTAGGTCAATGTTGTCAGCAGTTAAAACCAGGAAAGGCTCAGTTGTCTGTTGGCTTGTGAAAAGAGGGGGGGGGGTGGGGGGAGAAAAAATTATATTAATATAAAACTAGACTTATTTTGCTCTAATTTTTAGAATATTGAAGTTAATTTTCATGTTTTGACAGCTCCAGTTTATGTGGGGCAACCTTATCCTGGCTTTCCCTGCAAAAAAAGAAGTTTCTGTTCCATTCCTACAACCAGGAGACATTGGTATTGTATCAGTGGAATTTGTTGCACCCACCTTTGAAGGCACTTACGCTTCTCATTGGCGCTTGACTCATAAAGGAGAACAATTTGGGCCTAGAGTATGGTGCAGCATTATTATTGACTCTCCATTACTCAATGAAACTCTTGATGGAAATGAAAATTCCCTCTTTACCTCTAGCAAGACTAGGTTTCCTGGCAATCAGGTAGGTTGAATGAAGCAAATATTTGAAGCCAATGTGGATTGTTTCATTGTAGTTAAATTGTGTTTTGTGAATTCAGATGACCAAATTTTCATGAAAGTGATACCTATCCTGTTTATTTAAAACACTACAGATTTTTGGAAAACCACAATACAAAAAGAAAGCACGTACATTTGTCAGGAAGCATTACTTAGTTGTGACCTTTCAAACAAACACAACAGTAAAATACTTAGTTTTGTCAGGACTTTCTTGTTGCTGTGTAGAAGTGGTAGACATCTTTGTAAATTGTTCCTGTAACTGGAATGTCTGAACTCTGTTTTACACCCTGAGTGCAGTTAAATCAATAAGGTGAGAGTCTGGAGTATACTACCTGCTCCTGTTCATAGTCCATTGACTCACTGCTTGACAATGTGCGGTTTAGGTCTGCAAAGATACTTCTCCATGGACAAGTATTCTACTGAAAAGTCCTCAGTTTTATAGACATTGACTACCTAGGTGTCCATTTTTCTTGTTTATCTCTTGTCCAATTTTAGACAAGGAAAAAGATGATTGCCACACCACACAGAGGCTAATAGAACCTCTGCGATCATCTTGGCTGAAATTGACTAATTCAGCAATAACTGGATTTGAATGTGAGATTTTTCTGGCTCAGATTAACCTGTAAAAGTTATTTCTGTAAATGAGGATGAATTAGTTGAATTTACTCCAGATTAATATAGTTGGAGTTTTCTTCTTTCGGGGGAGGCTTCTTTGGCTGCAGGGTCTGAGCAGCAAGTTGTTCCAGATCCAGAAGAAGTGGAATCCACAGAAACAGTAGTAATCAACTATAAATACATGTCTACATGTTTTAAAGAGATGAGTGCGATACTTAAGGGAGTTGTTTGCTAGTAATCTGACATTTTAATTTTTTTCTTAGAAAGTGACATTGCTTTTTTTTCCTTTTCTGATTTTCATCTTCCTCCTGAAGGTTTGAGGTCATGCCAGCACCTTCCAGTGACTTGGCTAAGTGACCATTCTTCTTGTGAACTAAATCATGGGGCTTAACTTTTGCACCTTTAGTCCCAAGACGGTACCTAATTTGCACCTTTTTTTCCCAATGAACCTAGGGCAGGCATCTGACCCACCCTGAATGTCACACCCTATTCCCCTCCCCCACCTTAATTTCCTGTGGTCAGGTACACCCAAAGTAAATTGGCCCTGAATGAACTAGTGTCCAGCATTCTGAGGTTGGTGGAAGTAACCATGGGGTTTGAATGTTGCGGACCTTATGTGCATTGATCCCAGAGCATGGCCATGCATGAGCCACATTAGCTGCTGTAAACATGTGACCCCTGAAAAGACTTTCTTCTTTCAAATCAGTGGTCATCTTCTTCGCCCAACATTGAGTCTCCATTCCAGTCTGATGTAACTTCCCGGTGGAGGTGGAAGAGCCTGCCTCCTGCATTCTAATTAACCTGAGGTCAAAAATTTGCCTGCGGTCAAGGAACATCTCACTAATGGACAGAAGTCCTGCCCATCAGAGATATCTCCATTCATAGAATCCAAGCCATTGAGTGTCAGCAGGCAATTCCAAAATGTGGGCCCTAACTTGACACCATGCAAAATCAACGTATACTTTGCTATCTCCTAATCCTTTCTGCAATCAGGGATGATGTAATTCCATACAGGCCAGAAATTAAAGTAGTGCCTTTGTAGCCTCTATTGGAGCCTTATCCTTGGATAGCTTTTATTTTTTTTAAAATGGAGTCTACCAGTTTGTTGCTAAAACCAGCACCAACTATATATCTGTAGTCTAAATTAGTCCATTAACTGAAGCTGACATTAAAAGCCCAATTTCCAGGGACTCATTTGTTCTTGGTAACCCCATGATTCTCCATTTCAATATTTTTCTCAGCCTTGTGTTGTTTAAAGTTCACTCACTGTTGCTGCAGAGTTTCTCCTCTCTTGTCTTCAATAGCTCCAAAGGGAAATGTATATAAAATATATCAGCCAGCTAAAGCTCATCAGTGCATTAGTCCCATGATGGTACCTAATTATAATTTTGAATAATACCGGCCTTGCTTGGCTGATTATTCCTCTAATTTATCACTGAATAAAGAAATTTTCCTTGTCAAATTTAAATTTACTTTTTACTAATTTGACTGCATATTCTTTGCTCCCACTTTCTTGGTTTGGATAATATCCTTGCAAAGTGCTACCCTTTTCATAGAAGAAAATTATAAATTTCACTTAATATCCTTTTGTTTTTAATTGTTATGGAACAGCTCCATGTTGGTGATCCTACTTGTAGTCTCCATGATGATAAAATTGGCGTTTATAAAAAATAAATTCGGGTGAAATTAAAATTTTGTGATACAGCACAATAAGGAAGTACTTCCCTGGATTTCCTACCCCTTTTTAAAACCCTTTTAATCTTTCCCCAAATCTCCCTCACTTTACCTTTTGGGGTCAGTCTTGTAGTTCATTTTCTGTACCCTTTCTAATCTATCTAGTTTTTGTGCTTTGGTGGATTAGGGAAAAAAATGCATGATGATTACATATCCTATGGATGATCATGAAAAAGCTATGACTAAAGTTAGAAGAGGTGTGGGCATATTAGTAGATTCTCTCGTTAAAGTGCAGAGCAGCAATCAACTAAGTAAATGGACTATAGATGCAAAAGGGTGACGTATGAGTGGGAAAAGTAATGTTTAAATGGTGCAGTATGTTGGACAAGACACAACTTGAATACAGGGTCCTGTATTTTGTCACTGGGACATGAGGGAGATATTCAAGCCCTGGTAATGATTGAATAAAGAACCAAAAAATTGATCCATAGTGTCAGAGGATGGCTTATGTTTCACAGCCTTGAAAGAAAGTGATTGTAAAGAGACCCTAGGCAAGTTAATAAATGGTACAGAAATGGTAAATATGGAAGGTACTTCACATTAAATCTGGCATTAAAAGCAAGGGACAGATTCAAATTGGTAAAATGCAAACTTAGGACTGATTTGAGGAAATTATTTTGCACTCGCCATGATCAAGAACTGGACTTGACTCCCAAAAGTGTTGAGTCAAAACCTGAATTTGTTTAAATATGAAATTTATTTTTTAAAGGAACCTTTCTTGAACAAAAAATAATTTAGAACGTTATAATGTTTTATAAATGTTAAGCAGATAGTAGTTTGTCCAAGGTGGATAAATGTTATAATTTTCTTCTTTTAGAAAGAGGCTTCCTTGACTGTAGAAACTGAGACGCAGCCATTTGTGCCAGATCTTGAAGAAGCAGAGCCTGCAAAAACAGAAGCCATAACATTGCCTAAACTTCAGCGAAAAGACCAGAGCAGGGACTTTTACACAATGGTGCCATCTGTAGACCTTCTGACTGCACAGGTATATATCATGTGCTACAAAACATAGACTACACAGAATATGTATATTTCAGATTTTTATGATTTGTTTCTTGCAGAATTAACTAATGTATTAGCATGGCTTGCATATTACAAATTGATGCAGAGGGCAAGTGCAAGATTCTGCTCCCCAACCAGCAGATTTACCTGTTTTTATCCATGTGATAATGGGCAGAATTTTGCCGTCTGCGAACAGGGGGCAGGGCCCACTCGCCGACACAGGGTGACATTAGGCGGAACCCCTGATGTCACCCCATCCCGTTTAAATTTTCAGGAAGCCGGAGGCGCAGCAAAATCAGCTGCAGGCCCACCGACCTGTCAATGGCCAATTGAGGCTATTGACAGGATCATTTAAACAATTAAAGGACCTGCCCGTCCAACCTTAAGGTTGGCCGGTCGGCCAGGAGCCCCGGCGGCAAATGGAAAAAACATGAAACCTCATCCACTGGCAGGATGAGATTTCATGCAGGGTTTCAAAAATTTTAATGAAGTTGTTATGGAAATTATGAACATGTCCCATCTCATGTGACATTGTCACATGGGGGGGGGGGGTGTACAGTGGGGACATGTTAGGGAAATTCTTTTTCTACTTTTAATATTTGTCAAAGTGGAAGCGATCTCCCTGAGGCTGCACTTAGCCTCAGGGAGATGTGTGCTGTTTCATGCGCGAAAGAGCGCACTCGCTTTTAGGGAATTCCACCCCCCGCCTGCACAGCAAGTGCATAGTGCTTCCTGCCGGATGCCACACTGGGCGGGCCTTAATTGGCCCGCCTAGGTAAAATGGCGGTGCGGCCTGCTTCGCCGGCGGGGATCGGCTTCCCGCCCGCTGGAGATTGGGTCGGGCCCACCTACCCGACAGGCAGAAAATTCTGCCCTATGTCTCTAAATTCTAAGGCTTGCCAATTTTGAGAGCACTATAGCTGTGAGGTAACTGTGGTATGGAACCATTGTGATTTTGTTCCCTCAATGTTCCAGGACTTGCTTTCATTTGAACTGTTGGACATAAATATTGTGCAGGAAATGGAACATGTACCAAACAACACCCCAGTTGGTAAGATTTTAAATTATTGCACTGTCTAAAGAGAGTTAGTCCTTTTCACCAACAGAATCTTGTTATTTAGTTGCTCACTTGATAGAAAATATGTCATTGAGTTAATTTTGATCATGTTTTAATCTTAACAATGATGTTTTATATACATTTAAAAATATCAGTAAAGAATATAAGACCATCAGTTGCCTTACAAAAAAGTTTGTGACTGCTGTGTTGATTTAGATATTGTTACCAGTCAGTTATTAATTTTCAGTCTATCATTACTAAAAGCTCGATCTAAATCCCACGCATCCCATCTATGACTCCTGTTAAGCTAGTAACTACTGGCATGATCCTGGCCAAACATTACCCAAGTTGAGAAAACCCTTAGCATTTCCGGTTGAGATCACACAAACGTGGTCTGTTGAAAACGTTCTTCATGGTGTAGCAGAAACAAGCAAGCTAATGTCCTCTTCCAGATAAATTAGCTTTATAGAATTTAACTTCACTAAGATGCTGTCTGGTATGAAGAAATACAAATACAATGAAAGACATAATAGTTGGGCCTTTTCTCTATTAGAATAATTCAGGTTATATCTGAAAGAAGTGATTAAAATACTAATTTTGGAAAATTGTCAACTGTTAACACAATTTGAATTGGCAAAGTGGCCAACTGTTTTCTTTATTTTCATCCACGTTCCTACCAATTGTCAACGGGTGTCAATTTTCCCATATTAGGGGAAATAAGCTTTAAAGGTTTTTTTTGGGTCCTGTACCATACTTACCTTGTTTTATTATTGGATTCTTGATTATCTTCTCACTTGTAGGTCTTCTGTACTTATGGCAAGACATCTATTACAATATATATTGTGGCTGTTAGCAATGTGACTGTGGAAAAATGTTGCAGGATTGTGTGCAGTAAAGTGCTGGATTTTTCACTCGTTTGCACATATAATAATTCTGGTTTCTGTTGTTTTTAATGTTTTTTTTAAACTAATTTAGACCTTTTCTCAAAAAAAAGCAAGATTCAAATTGAATGAAGCCAATCGTGCATCTGTTCTCAATTATCTAAAGCATTAAAATAATTCGGGATAATAAGTTATGCTTCTGACTGCTAATTCAGATATTTTCTAATTATCAAAATTGACATTGATAAACAGCAACAATTCAAGACAGCCACACAGCTGTAGATTAACCAGTCAGTTACCTGCTGGCAGCCTAAACCTATTCTAGAGGAATAGAATTGAAAAGCAGTAAAGTTGTTCAACTTGTATGAACCTTCATCACTTGAACTTGGTGCTGTAAACAGTTCTGATTTCCATATTACAAAAGGCATATAGAGGCACTGGTGGTGAAGGTGCAAAAAAAAAATTATAAGGTGGATACCAGAACTCGCTTTGCAACTGTCAAGTAATACTGAACAGGCTTGGTGCCCTTTTCCCTTGAAAAGAGAAGGCCTACTTGAAGTCTTTAAAATTATGAATGGGCTTGTTGGGTAGATAAAAAGAAAAGTTTTTGCTTGTGGGGAAATCCAAAACTAGGGTTGTAGATATCGGACAGTCACTAATAAATCAAATAAGGAATTTGGCAGAACCTTTTTTACTCAGGTTGTGGTTAGAATGTGAAACTTGCTATCACTTGATGCGATTGAGGAAAATTGCGTAAATGCATTTAAGAGAAAGTTAGATTTGTACGTGAGAAAGGAATAGATGGTTATGCTTGTGGAGTTAGATGAATTATTGGCTTTTTAATATCAGCATAGACCTGTTAAACTGAGTGGCCTATTTCTGTGCCATAAATTTTATGTAATTATGTAAGTAGGATTTTTACACTTTACAAATCACTTAATATTTAACGAAATTGTAGTGTGCACATCTTGCGTTAGTTTTGAAAATTTTTGTAAAATTGTGATGTTTTTTCTTTTTACACGTTAAACAGTTTTAAAATTTAAAATTCTGCTTTTATTTCTAAGACATGACTCCATGCATGTCACCTTTGCCCCATGATGGCCCACTAATGGAGAGGCCAGGCCTAGGTCAGATTGAAGAAGAAAATGAAGCTATTTTCAAGTCACGGTTTGGTAAGAAAATGTTTTTTATGAAGAACTATGGACTTGGACTTAAATTGAATTGTAGTAGTTATTCGAAACTTTTTGTAATCTGGACATAACCTCCTTTTGCACTGAATCCACCTTGCACTGGAGTCTGCCTTCTCTCTATTGAACTATTAAGTGGTTATATTCCACCTAGTGGTGAAGGAATACGGTCTTGAGTACCTTTTTTCTAAGTTTTACTGATTTTTTTTTTGCATTAAATTGGCAAACTTCAAAGTTATTTCTAGTTCTATTTGATTTTCTTCTTCATCCATGAATTTCCAGCTGTGTATTTTTTATTACTATTATTTCCTCTGAATTCCTGTACTTTGTCTTGTGACATATGGTTCTTTTCTCTTCCAGTTGCATCTGGAAATGGTATCTCATGTGCCAGCTTTTTCTTTCTTCTTTTAACTACAGTGCAGAAAGAAGTTTGAATTAAATAAAATGACTAAAATTCACATGGGATTTTTTTTTTTAAGACTTAGGCCCAGATTTTTGTGGTGGTAATGATGACAAAAGTGTCAGCATTCACATTCATTTCCCTATTGAAGCCAGCAGTAACTTCAGGAGACAACAAATTCTCGATTTCCATATGGTTGGTGATTCTCTGCTGCTTCTATACTTCTGCAGGTGGGCTGCTATTAGAGGTCACTCCCCCACACCAAAATTCAATCAATGGGAAGTCTGTGGATTAACAGGAACTTCCACTCTGAAGATGTTAGTCTCACTTCAAAATGTTTTAAAAATTCATCCATGGGATGTGGGCATTGCTGGCTTGGCCAGCATTTATTGCCCATCCCTAAATGCCCTTGCACAGGTGGTGAACTGCCTTTTTGAACCGCTGCAGTCCATGTGGTATAGGTGCACCCACAGTGCTCTTAGGGAGGTAGTTCCAGGATTTTGACCCAGCAACAGTGAAGGAATGGCGATATAGTTCCAAGTCAGGATGGTGAGTGACATGGAGGGGAACTTGCAAATGGTGCCGTTCCCATGTGTCTGCTGCCCTTGTTCTTCTAAATGATAGTAGTTGTGTGTTTGAAAGGTGCTGCCTGAGGAGCCTTGGTGAGTTCCTGCAGTGCATCTCGTGGATGGTGTACACTGCTGTCACTGTGCATCACTGATGGAGGGAGTGAATGTTTGTGAATATGGTCCCAATCAAGCAGGCTGCTTTGTCCTGGATGGTGTCAAGCTTCTTGAGTGTTGCTGGAGCTGTACTCATCCACGCAAGTGAAGAGTATTCCATCACAATCCTGACCTGCGCCTTGTAGATGGTGGACAGGCTTTGGGGAGTCAGGAAGTGAGTTAATCGTCACAGGGTTCCTAGCCTCTAACCTGCTTTTGTAGCCACATTATTTATATGGCTAGTCCAGTTCAATTTCTGGTCAATGGTAGGTCCCAGGATGTTGATAGTGGAGGATCCAGTGATGATAATGTAATTGAATGTTAAGAGGCAATGGTTAGATCCTCTCTTATTGGAGATGGTCATTGCCTGGCACATATGTGACGCAAATGTTATTTGCCATTGTCAGTCCAAGCCTGGATGTTGTCCAGGTCTTGCTGCATTTGGACATGGATTATTTCAGTATCTGAGGAGTCGCGAATGGTGCTGAACATTGTGTAATTATCAGTGAACATCCCCACTTTTAACCTTATGATGGAAGGAAGGTCATCGATAAAGCAGTTGAAGATGGTTGGGCCTAGGACACTATCCTGAGGAACTCCTGCAGTGATGTCCTTGAGCTGAGATGATTGACCTGCAACAACCACAGCCATCTTCCCTTGTGCTAGGTAAGACTCCAACCAGTGGAGAGTTTTCCCACTGATTCCCATTGACTCCAGTTTTGCTGGGGCTCCTTGATACAACACTTGGTCAAATGCTGCCTTGATGTCAAGGGCAGTCACCGTCACCTCACCTCTGGAGTTCAGTTGTTTTGTCCATGTTTGAACCAAGGCTGTAATGAGGTCAAGAGCTAAGTGATCCTGGTGGAACCCAAATTGGGCATCAGTGAGCAGGTTATTTCTATGCAAGTGCCACTTGATAGCAATGTTGATGACCCCTTCCATTGCTTTATTGATGATTGGGAGCAGACTGATGGGGCGGTAATTGGCCAGGTTGGATTTGCTCCACTTTTTGTGTACAGGACGTACCTGGGCAATTTTCCACATTGCCAGGTAGATGCCAGTGGTGTAGCTGTGCTGGAACAACTTGGCTAGGGGCACGGCAAGTTCACGAGCAAAAGTTTTCAGTACTATTGCAGAATGTTGTCAGGGCCCAAAGCCTTTGTGTCCAGTGCCTTCAGCTGTTTCTTGATATCACCTGGAGTGAATTGAATTGGCTGAACACTGGCATCTGTGATGCTGGGGACTTCCGGAGGAGCTCCTTGAAAAAGGTGTAACTAGTTGAATGAGATGTAACTGGGTTTTTAATGGTGTACGAAATTTATAATTACTGCTAAAGACCCTCATTGGCCCCTAAAAAGTAGTTTTATATTTGTGGAATGTCACATATCTCCATTATGAAAAATTCAACATTAAAAAAATGTTTTTTATGTATGTTTATCTTGAACTTCAGTCATAAATCATTTGTTTCACTATCTGAAATTTTAAATTACAAATGAAGTGTTTCAGTTCTTTTAACTTCCTGGTTTGCTGGCTGTGCTTTAAAGTATGTATTCTAGTAATGGGATATATATTGGAGTAGTAATATGCGCATCAAAAGTGATTTTGGCAGCTTATTCTTAACTGCATTCTTCAAAGAAAATGAACTAATCAGAGAATTGAAACAAAATTCTTTCTAAAAAAAAAAGTCATATCTAGTGTGCACTTGAATTCAGTACATCTGGTCGTTTATGGTTTAGCACCAGAAAAAAATGGCGCAAAGCTGATGAAAATTGTTATACTTATATAAAAAAAATCACTGAAGGCCTTCATGAAAAGAAATTCATCACCTCTAGATGTGCCTCTAATTCCACACTCTGATTCTTATTATCTGCAGGGCAGTTGATGATAAGCAATAAATGCACCACCCACATCCCAAAAACAGGTTAAAATAGATTTAATAATGGATGATGTCGCAGTCATGAATACCCATTTAGTAGTACTACCTATTTAGCTATCAGTGAACATCGGATTATCACTTCAGTGGTTTGAACAATACTATTTACAGTTATATGAAAGAGACTTTGCAGTTAATAACTGATGTTTTGAAGTATATAATTTTTTTAAAAAATTGAAACTTGTACTTATGAGTATTCTGCCTCATTAAATCCTACGATTTCTACAGGACTATGCTTCAAGATAGCAATCCAGTTTTACATTTTAAAAATGGAATTTGGTAATTCATATTGTATTTTTGATCATCTTATCTCTCCTTGCAGACGTGACGCTGGTGGGGAAACCAACAGATCATCCTCATTTTGAGGAGGGAGAGGAGGACATCAGCGGAACTCAATTTGTCTGTGAGACCGTTATCCGTTCTCTAGCTTTAGATGAGGCACCTGATTTGCTGCCACGCCGCAGGGGTAAACCAGACAGTAAGCATTTGTAGGGGATAGAAGAGGCGAACCAGTATTGACTCGAGTGCTATATTAATATTTTGAATTTTGTTTGGAAAATATGAACAGTTGTGAACTTTGGAGATTTGAACATAGAATTCCTAGAAGTACCCTGCGTGGAAGAGGCTGCTGTCAGATGTGTTTAGCTACTGTAAACCGTTCCATTTGCTGCTAAGTAACAGGTTGACACCAGGACTGTCATTTCTCAAATGGAAAATTTGCTTAGGGCAAAAATTGCTTCTTGCTTAGTGCTCCATCCTGGTGTTTCATGTTTTCCAATGGGGTTGTTTGATTAATATTATCACTTTGTAATCGTTTGCTTTTAAAATAAAATATTTTCTGTAACTTAAACATCTTGAAATAATTAAAGATTAGTTTTTTTAAACTAATCTTTTCAGCAGTCTAAGTATACTGAAGTTCAAGTGAGGTCTTTTTGGAGTTGTGCTTATGCTACGTTTTTTGGCATATTTGTAATAATTTTTACAATTGTTGCACTAAATTAGCAACAGTTTTTATTTCCAGAGTAAGCTCTTGTTCCATACAGTCATGAATTATCTCAACCTGTACTTAATCATTTATCTAATTAGTCATGCATTGTAGCATTTAAAATATAAAAATGGAGGAAAGTTGTTTCCAGTAATAGTAGAGGATGAATACTACTCAGTTCTGTAAAATTACTAGAATATTTTTTGTGAGTTTTTGACAAAAAAGGGAGAAGTAAAACCAAATCAATAATGGGGTTTGTTTGGGGTAGATGCAGGAAGCTCTAGAATCATACCCTCATGACATAATCAGTCCTCAAAAAACTTCATAAATACATTGTACTTCAACAATAAAAATAAATCAAAATTGGAGCTAATAACATCATTCTTTTCTGATTCTATTTGTTGCCCTGGTAAGAGAGGCAAACTAAAAGGGGATGAAAGCATTTAGATAACTTATTAACCCCCCCCCACCGCGCCTCAAAAATACATAGAAATTATCCATATGCCCATAGGTAAGCTGTTGATCTGTTTTTCATTTTGACAGGCACCTTCCAAGATCTGCACAAACCCTGTGGCTCTGACATTGGCATCAAAGAAGGAAAATCTGATAGAACCATAGTGACCACAGCTCCTGCTTTAAGACAGTCCGAAAAACCTTGCACAGAAGAGGTGCTGCCAGAGAAAGGTAACTGAACAAAGGGACAGGAGTAGGCCATTTTAACCTCTCGAGCTTGTTCCACCACCATTCAACAAGGTCATGGCTGATCTGTCACCTAACTCCATATACACGCCTTTTCCCCATATCCCTTAACCTCTTAACACAGAAATCTATCAATCTCAGATTTAAAATTAACAGTTGTTCAAGCATCTTTTGTTTTTCCTTACTGGTGGTGCCTAATACACAATTTCTCACATACTTTACTCCCTTTTCATTTGTTTTAAAATTATTATTCATACAGCCTTTTCCACCTGAGCCCTGATGCGGTTCTAAAAGTAGTTTTGCAAGTATTCAGTTTAATTTAACTACAGTACACTGCAGTAAGAGGCTAAGCATATTTGTTTTGGAAACTTCTGAGAATAAAAATAAAGATATTTTAAAAATTAATTTAAATAAAATTGCACTTGTTAAGGGGCAAGTCTAGGAAGATTATTTTCTGTTTAAAGCAACCCCAGTCTCCTATATCAGAAAAATATGGCAACTAATAGGAAATGTCACACTAACACCTTGAGATTCATCCAACTTTCCTTAGTCCTCGCCTCCTCAACTTCTCCATGAGCCAAGTTGTGTAGAGGTCATACATGTATCTCTGGTTGGCTCAAGTTTACTTTAGTGGATGCCTGTACTCCAGATCTTTTGGAGCTATTGCCTAGCTTGAAAAACACATTACCAGTTGAGTTCTGCTGCATTTAATGTCATCCTTATTATCTTTTTAACTGGCTTTTGCAAGCACGGTGACCAAAACTGTAAAGTAAAATTAAATGCATCACCAGCATTTTGTGGCGAATCAGAATTAAGACGTTGAACTTCATACATGTCACTCTTGAACTTCATTATTAAGTGTAATTTAAATGGATGATTGACAATAAATGAACTGTTGTTTGCTTCTGATTTACAGATAATCTTGAAACTGATGTGGCTGATCATTCCAGTGTAAACTTTGAAGAAGAAAAGTATGAAATACAAAGCCAGGTCTCTTCGGACTGTTCAGAGGACTACATTATCATCCTGCCTGAGTGCTTTGATACTAGTCGTCCACTAGGAGAATCTGTGTGCAGTTCTGCTTTTTCCCAACCTGAAGAAATGGAGGATGAGATAGAAGTGGTATCAGATGCAGAGGTCACTGAGAGTGAAAATGCAGTTGATGAAAGTAGGCCTCAGTTGCAAAACGTTAATGATATGTTGTGTACATCTCAGACATTGGATATGGAGCCCCTTAAACCAGAGGTGCTCTCTGCTCCTTTGCACCACCACAGGTAGTATTATTTAGTAGGTAATGCTTTGTAGCAAATGGCCTAATAGCTTTTGGTTCAAAATAACAATATTCTGTAAATTATATTAATGGTTACATTAAATGTCGAAGTCGATAATATTCAGTCTCCATGGCATATAATCTTATTTGATAGTCTGTGCTTATGATGTTTCTGCAAATTCAAGTTTTGAAATTTAGTGAAGTCACGATACTTATGGTTCCAGTGATTGTCAAAGTGTTTCACAACAACCATTCAGAAAGCTTTCATTGGCTCCCTAATGGCTTAAAACTAACCAATCCAGTCTCTGAATCCAGCAAAGTAGGACATTCCCTCAATAAATCCAGTTAGTGCTGAGTTAGCTGAAGTGTTCAATTGTTCTTCATGCTCCTAGGTTAGAAACAAAAATGTTTCCAATGTCCTTGCTCCTTTATCGCTATCCAGCGACTATTTACAGCAGTGTGGATAGGGGACAAAACATATTAGATTATATTGTGTTTTCACCCAATTCAAATAATCTTCATCTTCCCTGTGAAAACTCACATGAATAATGTTCTCAAGGTACCGCGAACAAGACTTCATGCATGTGAGAGGTTGGAAGAGACAAAAAAAGTAGTCGTCAATTGGAGCTTGTCTCATTTAAATAAATGAATGCATTGTCGTTAAAATCTTTAGATCTTAAAACCCCAGCCTTGCCTGGTTTTCCCTGCATCCGTGGGGTAATGTTGGAATAAAAGGTATTTGTTCTAAGTTTATAATTTGGCATGGTAATAAATTAAAGTTACTTACATGGGCAGTAAAATTTTAATTTGTTTTCCTGGTTTATTATTAAAGGAATGATGGCTCAACTTTAAATTCAAGCGACGTTCATTCTGATGTGTCGGGAATGGCTGATTTAGAGAATCCTGCAGTTAGATCACCTGTTCATCAAGAAAATATTGGTAATAAATAATATCACAGTTTAAAAATATTTTTTCAGCTACTTTATTGCTCCAGCTTCTCTTCATGGTTATTTGCCACTGGTTCTTTTAGCTTCTTTTGATTCCAGTTTTCAGTTGCAGAATAGTTGTTCTGTTGCAGTGGAGTTTTTAAGATAGTGCTGCAAGTTTAAAGATAATTATTGTAATTGTTTTGGGTGGTAAGAAAAAGCATGAATAATGGAAACCTCAATTTGAAAACAAAGGAAGTTATTTTGGTGAAGGGGTTTGATGTCCTGGTTTTAGTTTGCAATTGTGGTTTTAATTGTTGATTACCAAATGGAGGTTCTAAAACAGACACATCTGCAGGTTAGCACACAAGTGCTGGTTAGACACAATTTTCGTGGAGCAATATACATGGGGCAGAATTTTCTGCCTGCCGGGTGGGTGGGACCGACCCAATCCCCGGTGAGCAGGGAGCTGAACCCGCCGGAGAAGTGGGCCCCGCTGCCATTTAACGTGGGCGGGCCAATTAAGGCCCACCCAGCATGACATCCGGCGGGAAGCGCTATGTGCTCCCTGTGCGGGCGGGAGGGGGGGTGGTGGGGGTTCCCCAAAAGCAAGAGTGCTCTCTTTCATGCATGCGCACATCTCCCTGAGGCTAAGTGCTGCCTCAGGGAGATCGCTGACAGTTTTAAAAACGCTAAAAATAGAAAAAAAAATTCATCATGTCCCCCTCGTGACAATGTCACATGAGATGGGACATGTTCATAAATTACACTAAAACTTTATTAACTTTTAAAATGACTACATGAAACCTCATTCCACCGGTGGATGAGGTTTCATGTTTTTTCTATTTGCCGCTGGGGCTCCTGGCCTACCCGTCAACCTTAAAGTCTCATCCACCCTCATTGACAGGTCAGCGGGCCCACAGCTGATTTTGCTGTGCCCCACTTTCCTGAAAATTTAAATGGGGCAGGATGACGTCGGTGGTTTCCCCCAACATCATCCCACATCATTTTTCGTGTCGGCAAGCGGGCCTTGCCCCCTGCTCGCCAACGGCAAAATTCAGCCCATGGGTTCTGAAAACTCACTTCCAGTGAAGGTGTGGAGTGTGCTGGCTGATACGCAGCAGCATATTTCAGGATGGCACAGGGACCAAATCACAGGGCATGTAGGTTCTCGGTTGCAGCATTGGAGGTCCTGGTGGACAAGTTCCAGAAGAGGAGAGGTGTCCTGTACCCAAAGTGGGGAAGGAGCACCTCTTCTTCCTGTTGGTCTCTCCTCCAGTAGCTGGCACTGCTCTGCCTGGCCTCATCATCACTTCCCTTTCAGACCACTGGAGACTCCAAGCAAGGTTCCAGTGACCAAGCGCTCTTTTTCTCATTGTGATCCATAGTGTCAACAGGGTAGAGTAGCTCAACATTTACTCTTTTAGGTGAAGTCCTCAGAATAAATTTTGCTAGAGCGTTGGTGCCGTCTCAATGGTGTCCCAGAAAATCTTTCGATGTGTTTCAAAAATCGGCTTCAAGCCTGCAGCACCAAATGAACTGTAAGAGGCTTTAAATAGCATGCAAGATCCTTTGCAACAAATTGTTTGCTCCCAATCAGCTAGTTTCTGTTGGGAGAGGGCTTTTGATCATGCACTAGCCACTGAAATGCCATGCAGCCTTCTTAATGAGCATTAGCAGGCACTTGAAGTGGCAGTCGGCAGCCCTAATGATGCTGTGGATGGCTGTTCCTGTGGCAAGCTTTCACTCTTTTACCAAGGTGGTTGAATGTGGGTTAAACTGGCATTTCAACTTTAGACACCAACTTGGCCACTTCAGAGGCTCTTTAGCACCTAAAGGAGCTGGTGAAAATCATCTCTCCAAAAATGGTGAAAATACACAAATCAGCATTTGAAAAATGACAGGTGTGACCTGTATTAGTTCTGGTTTTAATTGCTATGTACTTCTGTTTTAATTCCCATATTTATTGTACTGTGTTCAAAATACTATTTTGACCAGATACCTGGATTGGCTGTACAATTACGATGCAGCCTTCCAGCCGCTGTTAATAACAAATGCATGATTAGTTAAAGCTGCCACCATATGTGAGCTTTTCTGATGGTACAATGGAGTAAATATTTTATTTTCACTGTAGAGTCAGCAAACCTTTTTTGCCTTTCAACCATCTTAATACTTTAAGAGTAATCATTGTACCATTTGTTCTTAGTGTCTACACATTTGGAGGTAGAGTGTGCAGAACCACCAAAGATCATGAATAAAAGACAGTGCCCACATTTAAGGTGATAACACTATTTACTATGCAAACTTTCTATTAAAAATATGCTTTTGTAATATAACAGTAGCTGCTTTCTTTTGCTGGAGCTGAAAATGGTCAAGGTGGAAGTATGCAGATGTATTTTATCCATCCAAATTTTGTAACTTTAGTGATAACTGTTGTGCCTATCAGCAGAAATATTACTCAAGATTAGCCTTGGCTCAATTGATTCTTGCCTTTGAGTCAGAAAACTGAGTTCAAGTTCCAGTCCAGCTGCTTGAGCACAAAATTTAGACTGACACATTAGTCTACAACTGAGGTGTCACCTTAAATATAATGTTCATGTGAAGCTGCCATCTGACTCCTCACATGAACATAATAGGTCCCAAACCACTATATGAAGAGGAGCAGGTGAGTTTGCTGACCAGTGTCACTAAAATTGATTATCTGCTGATTCATGTCATTGCTGTTTTTCTGAAATTAGCTGCTGCATTTTCGTATATTACATCATTTAAAACATCTCAAACATTATGAAATATTATGACTATGAAGCTTCTTGTGTGAGATCCACCATTATAAAACAAGTTCTTTCTTTACGATAAAGGCGAATAGAAGACAAAATGAGCAAACAGGTGATACTATTTTCAAACCTTTCTCCATTGGCTCCATAGAGCTGAGTTAGTTGACCTTAGCTGGAGCAATAAGTCATCCAAATCCTTCAGGGGTAAAATCAGCCATAGTTCCTGGTCACCTTCCAGAAGCCCCTGTGTTGATCAGAGAAGGACAGGATAAGGTTCAGTGAAGATTTTCCTGTTGCTGAACAGTCTTCCCAACATTAGGTGACTGGCCTCGCATGTGAAATGGCTGGTTGGGGAGCAGAAAGCAATGAGAGCCTGTGGCACTGTATGTCTTCTCTAGGCATATAAATAGTAAAAGGGGTGGTGGAAGAAGAAGATTGGGCAATTAAGGACCAAAAAGTGGATTAATGCATGGAGGCACATTGCATCTGTTTTTACCGAGGAAGATGATGCTACCCAGGTCATGATGAAAGAGGAGGTAATTCAGACACTAGAAGGGTTTAAAATTAATGAGGGGGTATTGGATAGGCTGTTATTGGATAAGGCACCCGGACTGGATGAGATGCATCCAAGGATAATAAAGGACGTAAGAGAGGAAATTGTGGAGGCACTGACCATAATTTTTCAATCTGCCTTAAACTCGGCGGGGGGGGGGCAGTGCCAAAGGACTGGAGAGTTGCAAATGTTGCACTTCTGCACAAAAAAAGATGTAAAGATAAGGTCAATGACTACAGGCCAGTCAATTTAACTTTGGTGGGGAAACTCCTAGAAACAATAATTCGGGACAAAATTAATAGTCACAGTGACAAATGTGAGTTAAATAAGGAAAGCCAGCATGGATTTCTTCAGGGTAAATTGTGTACAACTAACTTGTTTGAGATTTTTGAAGAGGTAATATGGAGTGTTGATGAGGGTGATGCTGTTGATGTGATGTGCTGCACAACATATTTGTGAGCAAAGTTATAGCTCATGGAATAAAAAGGAAAGCAGCAACATGGAAAAGAAATTGGCTAAGTGACAGAAAACAGTAGTAGTTAATGGATGTTTTTCATGCTGAAGGTAGGTTTGTAATGGAGTTCTCCAGGGGCCACTGTTGGGACTCTTGCTTTTCCTGATATATATTAATGACCCAGACCATGGTGTATAAGGAACAATTTCAAAATTTGGACATGATACAAAACTTGGAAGCATTGTGAATTGTGAAGGGGATACTGTAGAACTTCAAAAGAACACAGACAAGTTGGTGGAATGGGCGGATAGTTGGCAGATGGAGTTCAATGCAGAGAAATGCGAAGTGATTCATTTTGGGAGGAAGGAAATGGAGAGACGATACAAAATAAAGGGTACACTTCTAAAAGTGATGCAGGAGCAGAGGAACCTGCATGTATATGTGTATTAGTCATTGAAGGTGGCAGGACAGGTTGGGAGAGTGGTTAATAAAGCTTAGATTATCCTAGGCTTTATTAATAGGGGCATAGAGTACAACAGCAAGGAGGTTATGTTGAACTTGCAGAAGACAGTAGTTCGGCCTCACCTGGAGCATTCTGTCCAGTTCTGGGTGCAGCACTTTATAAAGGAAGTTTGTAAAGGCATTGGAGAGAGTGCAGAAAAAGTTCACAAGAATGGTTCCAGGAATGAGGAACTTCAGTTTTGAGAAGTTATGACTGTTTTCCTTGGCAAGAAGAAAACTGAGAAGAGATTTGATAGAGATATTCAAAATCATGAGGGGTCTGGATAGATAGGAAGGTAGAAAAGGAAGCATGTGCATGGCCCCTCAGGAGAAGGTGGGAGATCGGGTCTCCAAATGAGCCAGCCGGTGCAGATATGATGGGCTGAATGGCCGGTGATGTCTGCCAGGACTCTGCCTTCAGGAGAGAGGAACAAAAGCTTGGGAGAGGGGAACATTGAAGTGTGTTTTTTCTACACTTGAAAGTAGCTTTTATAAAAATATCCAACTTAAGCTTGACTAGCAGGACTAATCAGAATCATTTTTACAAACTGAAGTCTGTGTTCTACTTTTTCAAATTTCTTTGTAGACACCATAGTGGCATTGCTGGTGAACTGGTGAAGGGAGCCCTGTCTGTGGCGGCCTCTGCTTATAAGGCTCTTTTTGCAGGGGACACCAGTGTGACACAGGTATTTTTTTTTTAAATATTCTTTAAATAAAACCATTTTGGAGACTGTTGTTACCCAGTTTAGAATGTTCATAAGTTGGCTTTTAGTGCCTTTCTGATTAACATGACCATTGTACTCAAGGGCCTGAAATCCACCCCCCCGCCCCCGCCCCCCCCAATCAGGGAGGTTGTGCGGGGGCAGGCACGAAACCAATCGGCGGCCCCAGTTGGGGCTGCACTGCCATTTTATAAGGCCCGCCCGTCGTGACACGCGCCCGGAAGCGCTGATCACTCCCTGTGCGGGTGGGGGGAGGGGGGGTCCCTGAGTCGTTCCATGCATGCGCGCGAGAGAGAGCAGAGATCTCCCTGAGGCATGGAGGTGCCTCAGGGAGAGTTGTTTCAGTCTTAAACTTTAAAATAAAGGATTTTTAAACTTTTAAAATATGTCCCCTCATGTGACACTTTTCACATGAGCTGGGACGTCAAAGAATAAATGTATAAATTTTTGTTAGATTTTAAAACAGTTCATGAAACCTTATCCCGCCCGAGGATGAGGTTTCATGAAAAATGCGAAGGCCGCCTGGGCTCTTCACCTGCCCGTCAACCTTAAGGTTGGACGGACAGCTCATTAAATTGAGTTAATTAGTTTTTAACAGGCCTTAATAGGCCTTTGATAATTCGGCGGGCACACAGTCGAGTCAGCTGCACACCAGCCAATCTGACAATCTAAATGATGCGTGGTGAGTTGGGACCCCACTCGCCGATGGGAAAATGCTGACCATGGTGACATACTAATAACAGAAAGTGACAAGAGCCCATTTCTACTTAGAGGCCTGTGCTGCATGCAGATCTTTATAAGGCATTCTCTGTATTGCTTGCGTTAACCATTTATATTTGATGCAGTTGCAGTTATTTGTAGCTGAGTTTTCCCAGTTGATGTTAAGCCTCCTTTTTCTAATTGAGAAATTGAGTTCAGTCCTGATGAAACCAGATTTTTTTTATCAAGTAATGTTTATAGCTGGATTAGTATTTTCTGTTGATTGAGAGTGATATTGAGAGAGTACACTGCAGCTTGGTGGAATATTCATCTGCTCTTGCACTTTTCCCTATACTACAGATTTTTAATTCTGACCAAGACTTTGAGGGAATTGTCAAGTTGTGGCTATACAGTTCCTTTATAGAATTGATTTGAGGTTTTACCTTGGACCATTGTTATAGACTTAGTAGTAGTCAGCTGATGAATAGCAGAAGCCAGAGAGCTGCTCACCTGCATATCTTAGCCAGAGTATGGTTTGTATGGGGTGGCAGAAGGACTGAAAGAGGAGAGGTGAAGAATATTTTGCTGGAGCTCCTGTATAGCTGTCATGACTTACCTGATTTAAGCACAAACCTGAACCAGGTATGTATTTAAACAAATTATACTGTATTAGTAATTATCGGTTACTAGATACTAATCCAAAAAAAGTGCTGGCTTGCTTATCTATCTTTAATGGTTCATACTACTTTGACAGATAAAAGTTTGAGCCTATTGCTCCCTTTCTCCACTGTGCATACTTCTAGACAGTGAAAAGGTTATTGTCTTGAAACAAGATTACAGACAGCGATAAGATGATGAATGTCGCTGACTGCATTGCTACAAAAAGTTCAGACTTATGGATCAGATGACCATGTAATCTTTGGGAATAGTAGTTGGCTGGTAGGTAGCTGTAATACTGGGGAAGAATCCTGAAGGTAATTGATTTTTAGGATTTGATGTTGGAACGTCTTTATTTTATTAAATGAGGATGGAATTCTGTCAGGGTGACTAAATTTTCACATGACACCAAGTGGGGAGCAGTGACAAATGATGGTTTGATCAATGTGCACAAAATGAAACGATCTATAGAAGTGAGTGGATGATCCATCTCAGTCTCCTCTGGAGGTCCCAGCATGACAGATGCCAGTCTTCAGCCAATTCAATTCACTCCATGTGATATCAAGAAATAGCTGAAGACACTGGATACTGCAAAGGTTATGGGCCCTGACAATATTCCAGCACTAGTACTGAAGACATGTGCTCCAGAACTTGCTGTGCTCCTAGCCAAGCTGTTCCAGTACAGCTACTACACTGGCATCTACCCAGAAATGTGGAAAATTTGTCCAGGTATGTCCTGTACACAAAAAGCAGGGCAAATCCAACCCAACCAATTACCGTCTGCTCTCGATCATCAGTTAAGAGATGGAAGAGGTCATCAATGGTGCTATCATTCGGCACTTGCTTAGCAATAACCTGCTCACTGACACCTAGTTTGGGTTCTGCCAGGGCCTCTCAGCTCCTGTCCTCATTACAGCATTGATCCAAACATGGACAAAAGAGCTGAACTCCTGTGGTGCGGTGAGAGTGACTGCCCTTGACATCAAAGCCGCATTTCACCGAGTGTGGCTTCAAGGAGCCCAAGCAAAACTGGAATCAATGAGAATCACTGGGAATATTCTCCATTGGTTGGAGTTGTACCTAGTGCAAAGGAAGATGGCTATGGTTGTTGGAGGTCAGTCATCTCAGCACCAGAACATCACTGCAGGAATTCCTCAGGCTAGTGTCCATGGCCCAACCATCTTCAGCTGCTTCATCAATGACCTTCTTTCCTTCATAAGGTCAGAAGTGGGGATGTTTGCTGATGATTGCACAATGTTCAGCACCATTCACGGCTCTTAGATACTGAAAGAGTCCATGTCCAAATACAGCAAGACATGGACAAAATCCAGGCTTGGGCTGACAAGTGGCAAGTAAAATTTGTGTCACACAAGTGCCAAACAATGACCATCTCCAATAAGAGAATCTAACCATCGCCCCTTGATGTTCATTGGCATTGCCATCACTGAATCGCCTACTGTTCAACTTGGGGGTTACCATTGCCCAGACACTGAACTGGACTAGCCATATAAATACTGTGGCTACAAGAGCAAGTCAGAGGCTAGGAATCGTGCAACGAGTAACTCCCCTCATGACTCCCCAAAGCCTGTCCACCATCTATAAGATAAATTCAGGAGTGTGATGGAATACTCCCCACTTGCCTGGATGAGTGCAGCTCCAACAACACTCAAGAAGCTTGACACTGTCCAGGACAAAGCAGCCTGCATGATTAGCACAACATCCATAAACATTCACTCCCTCCACCACCGACACACAGTCACAGCAGTGTGTACCACCTACAGGATGCACTGTAGGAATTCACCAAGGTTCCTTAGACAGCACCTTCCAAACCATGACCACTACCATCTAGAAGGACAAGGGCAGCAGATAGATGGGAACACCACCACCTGGAATTCCCTTCCAAGTCACTCACCATCCTGACTTGGAAATATATCACCATTCCTTCAAAATACAGGCGCACCCCCCCCCCCCCCCCCCCCCCCCCCCCCCCACACACACACACACACACACACACACACACACACACACACACACACCCCGGCCCCCAACAGCACTGTGGGTGTACCTACGCCACATGGACTGCAGCAGTCCAAGAAGGCTGCTCATCACCACCTTCTTATGGGCAACTAGGGATGGGCAATAAATGCTGGCCCAGTCAGTGAAGCCCACATCCTGTGAATGAATTAAAAAGTTCCTACATCTGTGAATGGCGAATAAACAAATGCAGTTGCATGTGAAAAAGTGTAAACTTACAAGATTCAGTACAAGGAACAATGATGTAGATCATATACTAAATGGAGAGATGATTATACCTTCTCAACAGGAGGTGGATCTGTGGTTTTGGTAAACAGGTTGACAAGACAATTGATACAGTGGTCACAGGCAGTTAGGAAAGTAAATCTAATGCTGACCTTTTTTACTAGAGCCATAGTTCATAAGAGTCACATCTGAAGTACTGCATGCAGTTTGGTCTCCCTATTTTAAAAAGGGCATCTCCCAGCTATCTGCACTCCTCCTCCTAATTCTGGCCACTTGAATAACCCAGTTTCAGTCGCTCCACCATTTAGTGGTAATGCCTTCAGCATTCAGGTAATGCCTGGGCCCTAAGCTCTGAAATTCCCTCCCTAAGCCTCTTCACATCGCTATCCTTTTAGGATGCTCCTTAACACCTGTCTTTTTGACCGAGTGTTTGGTCATTTGCCGTACTATCTCCAGACATGACTCGGTGCCACATTTTGTTTTATAACACTCCTGTGAAGCACCTTGGGATGTTTTATTCCGTTTAAGGTGCAATATAAATTGTAGTTGTAGTTATATCAGAGTTTTGGATGAAGTGGAAAGAAGGGCTGCTGGATTAATTCCGAGGGAGTAGAGGCTAGCTACACAAAATATTTTGTCCCAGAATAATGGAAAAAGAGAAGTTAAGAACAAGGATGCTTGATTTGCAAAAAGCATTATTATAGTAAGTTTAAAAAGTGCCATGTGCCGATTAAAATTGGCAGACCGAACAATAAATCAACAATGGGAAATATTTAACCAGGACATGGAAAGGGTTCAAATGAAGTATTTACAAGGTGGTGGGGTGCGCAGGGGGCTGGTGTCGGGGAGGGAGTATATTGAAGGTCTGGCTACCATGACTGAATAAGGAAATTGATCAGTGAATTTACATTGCAATGGTTCGAGAAGGCAATTCGCTTCCACTTTAAGGGCAGTTAGAGATGGGCAATAATGTGGTTGTGCCAACAATGCTCTCATCCCATGAACGAGTAATTATAATTATGAACAGAAACTATAAAAGTTGAGGTTAAAGGATGAGCTGGTATGGATCTTCGGATTATGATTGGGTAAGTAATAATAGATTTTATCCACTGATCATCCAGGTGATTAGTAAAGCAACTAAATGTATCTAAAGCTCAGTGCTAATGATAAAGAATGATTTCAAGCAACTGATAAGTTGGAAATATGCCTTCCTGAACTCAACTTGTAACTTGTTTCTCTCTGCACAGGCTGAAGCAACAGAGAATCAAACAGCATCCATGATGGATATTCTTTTTGAAATGGGATTTTGTGACAAACAACTAAATATGAAACTGCTCAAAAAGCATAGCAACAATCTCATTGAAGTTGTCACTGAACTTCTCTACATCAGTGAGAACGACTGGTATACTAACCGCCACTGAATAAACACAGGATACATGGATCGCCACTTAATGTGGAGCTGCCACATTTTTGTGCACAATCGCAGTAATCAAGGACAATATCCACATGACAATATCAATATCCTCAGAATTCATTTTCAGCAATGTGCTCCATTGCATTAACACGGAGTTCATTTATTATTGAGAAAATAATGCGCTTGCTTTCTCTATTCCATATTAATCCACATTTCACTTTTTAAGTGTGTGGGTTTTTATAAAGTTAAAGCCAGAAGAAAAACAGCTCAAGATGTGTCTATCAGTCTTTGAGTCTGGTTGATTATTTTTGGAAATTTATTCTGCATTGATGCTGATATCCTTTCAAATTACACTACACTCAATACATTAAAGTTTTTTTGCATTACATAATGTACTGTTTAGTTTTGAAAAGCCATATTCCATGCACAGTAGAATTCTGTACACAATTAAACACTACAGCGAACCTGTATCAATGCAATGAGTGTGCTTTAGGGACCCATTGTCATGAACATGCTTCTTTCACTGTGACTCTTCCAGGGAAGAAAATTCTATTAGCATGGCATACCCATTTGAACAGATACAATTGAAACTTCATTTTAGATCATCCATTTTGTCGTAGTACAAACCTAATTCTGTGTTTGATCGGCTTTTTAAATTTGCTGTAAGATTCAAATATTTAATATGATGGAAACCTACGTTAACAATAATAGCCACTTGCCATAGCCTTTAGTTTAAGAAACAGGTCTGCTGTTGTTAGTAACATTATTTTGGGTTGTGGAAAGTAGAGCGTGTGTGTGTCTGTGCGCGTGTGTGTAACAATATGCATAGCGCAAAATTGAAAATGTCATAATCAATCTGTTGTTTTAAAACATTAATCAGATGGCAGTAGAAAAAGTTTAATTTGAAATAAATCCTGTTCTGGTGGACTAGGTCAAAACATTACATTTTTTTAGTCTTTTATTTATGTTTTCTTCCTATTGTTCCAGTATGTGGAAATTTTGTGTTTTGAAATGAGCATTGTAGCATTAGTTGCCAACCTATATATGCTTTTAAGGATCTGGTGTTGAGTGGATGTTCTTAGTAGAATAGTCTCAGCTATATGGCAGAGTTGGCATTTTATATTCTTGTGTTCTGGCCATTTTCATAGTCCAGCTTGAATAATAGCACACACTAATGTTTGGATTGAAACCACTCAATTGGACTTTGAAATGATGTGGCATCTTTTCCTTTTCCTTTTTAGGACTGAGGTGGATTGAGGGTTATGTATTAATTCAAATACAGATAATTCCAGATTTGTAGGAACCAGCTTTTGTATGTGTTGCAATGCACACAATTATAATTATATTCCCCACCCAAGGAAACAACACACTCTTTCAGTCCAGAAAATGCTCTCTGTGGCAGTTGTTAATTAAATGTTTCTGAGAAAACTTCTGTCAATAGATGGCTGGGATTTGAAGAATTCAACATTTTTAAGATTCCTCTCAAGCTGGTTGCTCATTATTTCATTGGAACCTTCACTCCAGATGTTTCACAATCTTGGTACTTTTGAAATGTAATGTAGATATAATTGTTAACTCCTAAATACATACCCAAAAATGGAGTGTTATCCCAATTTTTTTTTGGCTGAAGAAAAAAACCCTGAATAACTCTAGAATCTTCACATCTGACTTTGAAATTGTGTTGTGTTCACTCATCTTTCCCCTTGCCCACCAAGAGTAAAACTTTTGTCAGCTCAACCTGCTGGTTGCTGCATTGACTGAATTGGTACGGCAGTGACTTGGACATTTCTGACAAGGACAGCTGTTGCTGGATTCATTCATAGTCTAAAAAATGAAACTAGTGTGCAAGATAATGATGGATTTTTCATGTTTTTGAATTAATACAAGCTAATTAATTGGTTACTAATCAGCTTTCCAGGAAACCCTGTTCGAGTAGCTGCAAAAATAAATATTGGGTATTCTAAAGGGAATTAAACAAGTACTTAACATGTTGGCAATATAGACAGCCAGCTTTCTCATTAGAATAACATTTTAGGCAAATAAGCAACTCACTTTTTGTTCTTTTTTCCTTCAACAGCTGGTCATTAGTGACTAAAACAAAAAGAAGTGCTGGTAAACCAATTTGTCAGCACAGTTTGTTCACCTGGAAAATTAATGTGCAGTTGCACTTTTTATGATTAAAAAGCATATTTATGATTTTGCTACAGAAATCCAGATTCTCAAAATACTTTTAGCCTTCAATTTTAGCTACTTTGCTGCCAAGATAAGGAAAACATCATAAGGTTTGACTTGATTTCTGCGTTATCCATTTCTAAATGAGGTTTTGCCATGAAGGATGCAGCAATATTTACAGTATTGGTGGACATTTTTTTATTAGTTTATGAATGTCTTCTAATGCTCAAAAGTAAGTGCTTTGGCCATAGGAATTTCCACTTTAACTGCTATTGAAGTTGTCCATTCAGTATGCTAGTGCTACAGTACACTATGACTAAGATGGGATCTCCTGTATTTTTGTTATAATTTGTGTTCTGCAATTTTACTTCATGCCCCACGCTTTTAAATCTCATGAGCACTATGATGTACTTAACTATGTGTTTCTGCTTCAGATAATTGTGTGATCCTAATCCAGAACTCTTGAAATTGATATGAAGTAGGCTACAGAATGCAAGAAAAAGTTAATGTGTTCTCATAAACATATTTAGCCTTGCACCATGACATGACTTGCAGATTAACTTCTGTCGCACTATAATAGTTTAAAACATAACACCTGATTGTCTTGTAACTTTTGGAAAAAAATACAATTATGCTAATAGTTTACATTTAAAAGCAAAGTATTCAAGCTATCAATAGGCTCTCAGTATTTTAACAGGATCCAAAACTGAAATGCTTATTGATAGGTTTAATACTGATTTGGGATTCCCTAGTCAACAAGTTTTATACTGACCAGCGGTTTACGCATTTACACAGCTAGACTTCACTTATTTAGAATGGACTGAATGAAAGGTGCATACTCGCATTCAGCTAATTAATAGGTTCTTCCTTGGTACCATCGTCTTACAGTTAGTGGCTGTTAACCTTACATTATGGGACTAGGAATCAAAGGAAATGTCCTTCTTTAAAATAAAAACTGGAGACAAAAGTATATTTCCATGTTCAAGAACATTATAGTTATGCCATATGTAGAAACCATTGAACCATTTCTGCAGCTCATCCATATTTTTACATCCATGAATCCTTTTTGCACATAATTTATCTCAAAATTTGCAGTATATTAGAATAAAAATTAATGCTTCAGTAACTTCTGATGGCTTCATTTGCACATTGTCTACATTTGCATGTAATTGTTTTAAAACCAATTTTAGAGTGTAGACTCTTGCATAGATTGCTCAACATTCTTTACAGATCTGTATTTTTCTGTCCTTTTAAAATGTGATGTAAAGGAATTTTGATTCCAAGATACATGAATCAATAAAAATATTGTTGAAATAAACTGAGGTCTCATCAGTAATTGTCTCTCTCTCCAGCATTTGTCATATCCCAAAACAGCTGAAATTAAAGTGGTTTTGTGTCAGTCTTTTAGGGCATTTGTTCTATATTCTGTGCTTTCATTGGAGTTTGTCACTCAGCTTGGATGTGATACTGCTCCATGACTGGTAGCTAAAAAGTGAAGCTTCCAGGCAAAAGTTATTTTCATGGTAATACATTCTTTCAAGTGTGAATGATGTCCATTTTCATTTTCCTGAATGTGAGCAAAGGTTTTATTTGATTGTTGAATGAATGCCTTTGACTTCTTCACTCTCCATGCAGCGAAGAACAGGCTAAACAGGCTACCTACTTGTAGGGCCACTCCATACTGGGAAATGTTAAGGTGACTCGCAATGATTTTCCCTTTCTCCCTGTGTATAGCCACCCGCTACATAGCAAACATCTGAGGAGGAAATGGAAGTAGAGGAGGAGGCAACCTAAACTGCCACTTCCTGGCAGGTTTGTCCCTGATCGACTCCTCTGACTTCAATACCAGTAAAAGCAACCCAAATTCCCCATTTACCAATAGTCCCACATATTACATGTCCTTTGTTATTGACCATTGCTGTTTGGCAACAATGCTAAATTCAAAACCATCACAAAATTAACAATCCAAGCCAAATTAATAAATCAAGCCATGCAATATTGCATCAATTGTCAGCAAATCACCCATGTGCATTGCTTTAGTGCCTGCTTTCCATGTGCCTTTGTCTGCCCTGGTGCTCCTACGCAGTAAAACACCAGTGGCTGAAGCTTAGCCGGTGCAAGGCTGCCGACTTCCGGTGGGGTAGACTGCAGGTGACCCTCGCAGGACTGCCTTAAGCAGCTCTGGCCCTAGATGATCCAGTTTTGGACTATATCTCAGCATGGGTAGCAACAACCTGGGCTGGCTGACTGGCAGCAGCATAGGCACTGGTCAACTGGCAGTGATGGTCGGTCCAAGTTTGTTACCATGAGAAATTTTCATGTTCCACAGAGGCCCTGCCACTCCCTGTGGGCAGCACCTCGTTGATCTTATAAATTTGTTGGGAGAGACTGTTGGACAAGCATTTTGAACATTGGTATTCACAGCAATTATGGCAGCAGTCGGAGTTTGTGTGGCAGCCGGAGTTTGTGTCAGCAAGCTGACTTTGCATTATTTCAGTCTGAGCCTCCGGTGTAGCAACCAGACATTGGGTGCCTTCTGTTTGTGCTTCAATGGAAGCTGAGACATCATCCATCAGACACTGCATCATGGTTGGATTGGCAAGTGTGCTAATGGATTGGCCCATCACTTCTGTGCTGGAAAGGATATGCTCCAAACTCTCTGCAAAGCCCTGTGCTGAATTGGTGCTAGGCTTCTTAACATTGACCGCAGAATGTTTGGCAGGTCTGCTAATATATACCCATCAACCTTCTTCTGTAGGCCGCCCTATTGAAGTCCTTATTCAAGTTCTCTGCAACAGAATTTGTGTGCGACCTTCCCCTCTAGTGAGCTGGTAACTGTACTACCCTTGCCCCCTACCCTAGCTGCAGCCCACTCATCCTCAGTGTCTCACCACGTGCAGATCCAACCTTTAAGTTGCCCTCTCAAGTGCGCAAGGTGTCGGTATCTGAGCTGGTGACATCAAGTGACCATGCTTCTTCTACATTGTCTTCCTGCTTCTTCATCTCTTGTACTTCCACAACACCAGGTGTAGTTTTTTGGTATCAGGAAGGAAAAAGACACAAGGGTAGAGTTATGGTATGGGAAGTGGGGGAGGAAGTAAGAGTTGCAAGCTTACCAGCATGTAAATCAAAAGAGATTGTGGATGAGCAGTAAGTGGGATGTGAGATGGAGAATTAGGTCTAATGCAAAGTCAGCTTGCTGACACAAACTCCGGCTGCCACACAAACTCCGACTGCTGCCATAATTGCTGTGAATACCAATGTTCAAAATGCTTGTCACAGCAGTCCAACAGTCTCTCCCAACAAATTTATAAGATCAACGAGGTGCTGCCCACAGGGAGTGGCAGGGCCTTTGTGATGGTTCACTGCCAGCCTCCGCCTTAGCCACTCCAATGATGGCAACCACTGTCTTCTCCATCAGGTTTAGGACATGCAGCTGGGCATGACTCCACTGGTTAGGTCTTACTGGTACCTATAGTTATGTGCCACTTCGCTCTGAAAAAGAGAGGGAAGTGTGTCCGTGAGTATGAGACAATGTGTTTGGGGGTGATGTGGCTGTCTTGTGATTGAATGATAGACTGCGTGTGCAAGCTCTGAGATGTGGGTGTGAGGCTTGCAGCAGTCCTAAGTATGTGAGGGCAGGGTGAAGCTGTGAATGTTAGGCATGAGTCATGATTGATTTGAGATTATTGGTAGCTTAATGCTTACTGCACACAACAATCATTTAAACTTGAAGTTTGTGCATTGCCTGTATCAGAATCAACAGGTGTGGGGTAATCTCTCAGCACGATTCTGGCACCTGTTTTGGGCCCTGTCCAATTTTGCTGTCAAGGTGCCTGTAGTGATTGAAGGTATAACCTTATCTACTGCCTATTAGGGGCCACATGATTGTTCTTGACGAATGAGCCCTAAACGCAAATAATCTGGGGGCATGGCTTTTCTAGTCGTGGACCTGGTTCATGCATGTAGCTTCTAAAAGAGCTCTCTGTAATAGTTATCGGTTTCAAATAGAAAACTGTCCGGTATGCCAAGTTATTACTTTGGCAACGAGGATAAGATAGCGCCAATGCTGCACCTCGCCTTGTGAAAATGAATACATTGGTTCTTAAGAAAAAAAAGAAAAGAATACTCACCAGTCATGCCACTCTCCAGCAGAATCAACTTTTATGACCGGTGCATGGAAAACTGGAGCCATTATGTAGAGCGCCTTGGTTTTATTTTGTGGCGAACTAAATTACTGCAGAGGAGAAACAGCAAACAATTCTTTTGAACATCTATAGTAACAAGACACACCATCCTCACCCGCAGCCTGAGGTACTCGAATGTGCCCAATTCTAAATCTTTTAATGAATTGGTAGGCCTCATGAAGATGTATTTTCAGCTGAAGCCATCTGTAATAATGCAGAGGTTTAAGTTTAACTCCAGAGTAAGGGCCCTGAGAGAGTGCATGGCAACCCATATTGCAAAGTTGAAGACTGAGCACTGTGATTTCAGAGACACACTCAATGACACGTTGCAGGACCAATTAATTTGTGGCATTCACAGTGACGCAATTCAGCACCGTTTACTCGCAGGAGTTAACATCGATTTGAAGCACGCTGTGGAAATAGCACTAGCCATGGAAAGTGTTGCAAGGGACTCGCAGGCTTTACAGAATGTACAATGTGGCGCCATTTTTCAGGTGGGGCAGGAACCTATCGCCAGGCGTGGCACAAAAACCCGAGACACAACAGCAAAGCGAGAGGTGGTCTCCACTGCTACAGAAACAAAAAGGCCTAATGGAAGCATTTCAGCAGTGACTCCAAAGTTAATCTGTTTATAAATATGGCGGCAACCATGTACAGGACACCTGCAGATTCAAGGAGACAGAATGCCATTACTGCCATAAGAAAGGGCACACAATAAAGCAATGCAGGACGAAATCGAGACAGCCTATAAGGCAGCAGACCAAAATGATTGAAGTGAAGTGAATAATATAACAAAATCTGAAACTGCTGATATCCCTGTACAATGTCAAAGCAGTAAAAACTGAACCAATAGCCATCACAATTCAAGTGATTGGGAAGCCACTAGTAATGGAGGTAGAAGCAAGAGCCTCAACCACAGTGGTGGGAGAGCACACGTTTAAATACCTAAATGAAGATACGCAGTCACTGAATCTGGAGCAAACCACGGCTCAATTGAAGACATGGGGGGAGGTGGTGGTATAGTGGCATTGTCACTGGAAATAGTCATTCGGAGACCCAAGGTAATGCTTTGGGGATCTGGGCTCAAGTCCCAGCACAACAGATGGTGAAATCTGAATCCAATAAAAATCTGGAATTAAAAATCTGCTGATGATGACCACGAAAACATTGCCGATTGTCGTAAAAACCCATCTGGTTCACTAATGTCCTTTAGGGAAGGAAATCTGGTCTGGCCTACATGTGATTCCAGACTTACAGCAATGTGGTTGCCTTTTAAATGCCCTCTGAACAAGGGCAATTAGGGATGGACAAAAAATGCTGGCCTAGCCAGCGACGCCCACATCCCATGAACAAATAAAAAAAATACACTGGAGAATCAATACAGGTAAAGGGTATCGCCTCAGCACCTGTGTCCTATAGGCAACAGACAGCCCAGCTTCCAGTGATCATAGTGACAGGTGAAGGACCTAGTCTTCTGGGCTGAGATTGGTTACAAAAAATTAAGCTGAACTGGTCTGAAATATGTTAGGTGAGAACAGGTGGAGTTCCTGAGCTGTTAAAGAAATATGGCAGTGTATTTCCTGATGAATTAGAGAAATTAAAAGGCCTGCAAGCAAAAATATATGTAGATTCTCAGGCAACACCCCATTTCTTTAAGGCCAGACTTGTGCCTTATGCCTTAAAGGAGAAGGTGGATGCAAAATTGTGCTGCTAGAAAAACTAGGCATCATCCAACCAGTCCAATTTTCGGAATGGGCAATGCCCATACTCACTGTGGTGAAACCTGATCAAACTATACGCATTTGTGGGGACTACAAATTGACCATGAATAAGGCAACTAAACGACATAAATATCCTACCCTGAGGATAAATGACTTGTGCGCAAAGCTAGTTGGAGGTAAATCCTACACCAAACTGGACATGAGCCATGTGTGTCAACAGCTAGAGCTGGATAGCATATCTAGAAGGTATGTAACCATCATCACAAGGGCCTGTATCAATATATTCACCTACCCTTTGGAGTATCATCTGCATGTTCAATCTTTCAAAGGACAACGGAGAGTCTTTTGCAAGCATTTCCCTGAGTAGTAGTATACCTAGAGGATGCTCTGATCACAGGGTCAACTGAAGCCAAACATTTGGCCAACCTGGAAGAGGTTTTAAGAAGATTTGTGGAAGCTGGTGTATGACTAAAGAAAGAGAAATGTACATTCCAAGTGCCAGAAGTTACTTACCTGAGTCACCAGGTGATGCCATGGGGTTGCATCCAGTAAAGGAGAAAGTTAGTGCAATCAAAGAGGCGCCCTCTCCGTCCAGTATAACTGAACTCAAGTCTTTTTTAGGCATGTTCAATTATTATAGCCACTTCTTGCCAGGCTTGTCAACAGTGTTAACACCATTATACTTGTGTTTGAAAAAGAATCATCGTTGGTCATGGAATTCGCAATAAGAAGAAGCCTTTGTGAAAGTTAAGCTACTACATTCATTATGTCCACTGGTACATTATGACCCAACAAAAGAATTACACCTGTGATGTGTCTCCTTATGGTGTGGGGGCTGTGTTATCACACAAGATGGAAGATGATTCCGAAAGGCCAATCATCTATGTCTCCAGAACCCCCTCAACAGCTGAGAAGGGTTATTCACAACCGGAAAAGGAAAGTTTATCAGTAATATTTGGAGTAAAGAAATTCCACCAGTATCTGCATGGACGACATTGTGTTGGACCATAAACCACTAATGGGTTTATTCAGTGAGGATAAAGTCTTTCCACCAATAGCCTCAGCAAGAATTCAACGTTGGGCTTTGATATTATATGCATATGAATATACCTTTATGCACCATCCTGGCTTGCATGTAGCAAATGCGGACGCACTGTCATCTCCCATTACCAGATAGCATTGTACATGCACCAGTGCCACAAGAGGTTGTGCCTGTACTGAATTTCTTGGACTCTTCGCCTGTGTGTGTGCGAAGCAAATAAGGAATTGGATGAACACAGACCCAATTTTGTCAAAAGTCCGAGACCTTGATGGTCGAATTCACCAGTGTCATTGCCCGTAAAAGAAGCTAAATTGTCAAGATGGAATCTTTTTGTGGGGATCCAAGAGTCATCATCCCTTCACAAGAAAGAGAATCACTCTTGACAGAGCTTCACAGTTCGCACCCAGGCATTTTGAGATGAAAATGCTTGTGTGAAGCTATGTCTGTTGGCTAGGCATTGACAGTGACATTGAAAGCTTGGTCAAGCACTATCTCTGGTGTCAGCAACAATAGAAGTTCCATGTTTCAGCCCCACTGCCTCTGTGGGAGTGGCCTGGTCGACCCTGGGTTAGACTACATATCGGTTATGTGGGTCCATTCTTGGATACTGTGTTTTTATTGATCGTAGATGTCCATTCTAAGTGGATGGACACGTATGAAGTCAGATCACCGACATTGAACGCAACTATTTAAAAGCTGCATCAGTGTTTTAGTATATTTGGTCTACCGGAAATCATTGTTTTGGATAATGGCACCATCTTTACCAGTACAGAATTTCAGAGATTCATGAGTTTAAATGGAATCAAACATGTTAAAACAGCACTATATCATTCCTCATCAAATGGTTTAGCTGAAAGAGCTGTGCAAATTTTCAAATCTGGAATTAAGAGGTTATCAGAAGGTACTCTGGAAATTCAACTTTCCTGTTTTCTTCTCAATTATCTTTTGACTCTTCATTCAACTACGGTATCAACACCATCTGAATTATTGATCGCCACCTACATACAAGTTACATCTGGTGTTACCAAACTTAAAGGGGATGGTAGAAAAGAATCAGTGATCAAAAACTGAATCACTATATTCATAGCAAAGCTCAAAGATGTACTGTGGGAGATAAAATTTTCATATGGAATTTTGGAAGTGGACGTTGTTGGGTTCCTGGTATAATTGTCTCAATCTGGTCCCTTGTCCTTCCAAGTGGAACACTGAATTGTTTGAAAACATTTGGATCATCTTAGGAGTAGAGAGACATTCCAACAACCAGCTATTCGATGTGAGTAACATCGAATCATTATTCCCTGAGGTGACAAATCAACCTAGAATAGACATACCAGATCTCCCTATAGAGGCTGCCTAATCCTGAACTGCCACTTTCTAATGATGTACCTGTTGCTGCAGTTCCTGATCATGTTGATCCAGTGGGAGAACCTCAAGGGATAGAGCTACACCGCTCTAACCAAATAAGAAAAACACCTCAAGAGACTTAATCTTTAATCACCTGACCTGTATATATGTACATGTTGTGGATTAAAATGTTCTTTGTAAATAGGAAATATAAAAAAAACTAAAGGGGGAGGAAATGTAGTGATTGAGGGTATAACCTTTCCTACTGCCTATTAGGGGTCACGTGATTGTTCTTGATGAATGAGCCCTAAATGTGGGTAATCTGGGGATGTGGCTTTTCTAGACCTGGTTCAAGCATGTAGCTTTTAAAAGAGCTCTTCTGTTTCAAGTAGAAACCTATCCGGGAGATCGTCATTACAGTCTCCCTGAGAAAAATCCATTTAAATGCAGGAGATATCAGATGCACCCATGTTAAATCACTAAGGATATAAATATTTCCTGCACAATTGACCATTAGCTGTAACAGATTGGCCTACAATTTCTGTATAATACATCACCCTCTCTGTACATTATCAAAATGTTAGTCCATTAAGCTGTGTAAAATGATAATACAGTTTATATTAAACATTGAAGGCTGACGTCACCTAATAATTATTCTGCACTTGGAAGATTGCTGATCATCACTACAATATAGTCCTGGTTGACCATGAGGTCATGTTGACTGGTCTTCAGTTGTGTAATGGCTTCGCTGAAATGGAAGCAAAAGTCATTATAAGTAAACTTCTCTGCTGGAAGATAGGTCTCGCATTTTTTTTGTCTAATTTAAGGTGGGGAAGCTTTTAGAATTAACTAATTTAATTGCTCTTCTACCGCCCCACCCTCCACCCACCCCAGCTTCATCTATTTTCACTAATTTCATCCTCTTTCACCAAGTCCCCCCCGCCATTCCCCCACATGTGTATTATACTTTGGTGATCTGTGTGGAGTATTGTTCTCATGCAAACAATTATTGTAATAGGTGAGTATCTGTTTTCATTTAAGTAAACTGAATCTGGTTCCTTGCATTGGGTTAGCGCATGAAAACACCGTGTAAAAGGCAAACCTTTTTCATTTTCTATTCCCATTAAATAAAAGAATGTTCTGGGTGATTTAACTTAACTGAGATATGGAAGAGTCCTATACTTCCCTCTTGCCCGAGACACCTGCAGGTGACAATGCCCTGAAAGGGTTTTCTCCTGTTATTATGTTATGATTTGATGTAGTGTGACTGCTTTCAGTCTGGGTGCAGTTTGAGGCTCTGGCCACATGGTGATGCTCTAGAACAATTTTAAATGCGAGTGACTACTTCTATGATTAATGCAGAAATGTACAAAAGGCTGTGTCAATGCTCCCTCTCCTAAACTTCTGGAAAGGTTCACAGTTGGAAATTTAAACTTTCACATGCCTTTAAAACCACTGAACAAACCTTGTGCCCATGCTGTTATTCCAGAGTTATGGCTTGAATGCCAAAGCCAACCTACAAGGAAATTTGGAACACCATCTCTCAAGTTGAGGGAATGGTTTCACAATAGAGTTGAAATACATGTGACTGGTTTCAAAGCAGCATTAGTGGACACAAGCCAGCATATGTCCCGTCCTCTTGGTGATGCATAATGTGCAAGATCAGTTGAAAGGGAAGAAATTTTATCCTCACTAACTTTCCTTCCCTCCCTGCTTCTCTTCTGCAGGTGAAATTTTCTGGAGTGTGATAGTGTTTGGAGCCAGTCAATCTTGTGCTTTATCTGAGTGTATGGGTCACTGGCTACAAACAGGAGTCCAGGCCAACTTTCACCTCTAATGACGGGCACTGAGGCCAAATGTAGTAGGTTCAACACTAGTCTGGCTGAATTAACTAACTCAGAGTTGGGTGCCTAAATATTGATAATCTTTGTTAATAAAAATTCTCTAGTGAAAATTGACTGAGCATCTAGTAGCTTCAGGGATGTGTTGTGTACATTTACTTTCCATTTACTAAATTTTACTGTAAAGTTTGGTTAATTGCACTGGACCCTTGTATTTAGCAGTTTTTTTTGTTTCAAAATCTAAAATGCTTCCTCAAAATATTTTAATTTAATGAGACCATATTGCAATATAAATATGTAAAAAATAATGCTAAAATCAATACCACGATCAGGACTGCATAGTGTGAACTGACATGTCTAAAAATATACTCAGATCTTGTTTGATGAACTTCCCTTCTTTTGCTTACTCATAGTCATGTTTCTTATAGTGAGAAATAATGTGTAAAGGTTCAAGCCACAGCCACACTTTGCACTAATTCAGTTACATCTGAGATTCTGCTGAGGACTTGATTGTTAGCTTTACAGCCCACAGGATGTTGCATATGTGAACCAGTGTGACCCTTGGCAGAAGTAATATGCGATAAGCATTCATATATACCTGTCCTTTAGATTGTTGTCAGGAATGTGTGACCCAAGGGCAAACAGGGCTTTGCAAATTGTGAATTCTAGGCATTTGTTCATAAGTTCAAGACATCACGCCTGTTGTCCCTCTGGCTTGTTAATGCAAAACTTATCATTATAGTGTAATGGCCCATGGGCTTTTGGGGAGAAATCTATATTTTATGTTGGAATGATGGTCCCTTTAAGCAATAGGTTTCTCTAGGAGATGATTTCTGGTAAAGCTCCTGGCTTCCACTAACTTATCATGTGGCTCGGTTGCCTAGGAGATGAACAATAGAAAGGGGGTCAACAACAAGTTAATTAGAGGGATAGGTAGATTGTGGGTATAGCTCTAGTCTCAAGCAGGGTTTTTAGTTAGTAGAACAAGCTTGCTGCAGGACAAGATCTCTTTCAAGCTGAGTTCATTTGAAATTCTGTGTGCTGGTTAAAAGAGTTTAAACCTCTTGTTAATTGAACAATCCCTAACAGTGAAAAAACAAAAACAGAATTACCTGGAAAAACTCAGGAGGTCTGGCAGCATTGGCGGAGAAGAAAAGAGTTGACGTTTCGAGTCCTCATGACCCTTCAACAGAACTGAGTTCTGTTGAAGGGTCATGAGGACTCGAAACGTCAACTCTTTTCTTCTCTAGGAGATGATTTCTGGTAAAGCTCCTGGCTTCCACTAACTTATCATGTGGCTCGGTTGCCTAGGAGATGAACAATAGAAAGGGGGTCAACAACAAGTTAATTAGAGGGATAGGTAGATTGTGGGTATAGCTCTAGTCTCAAGCAGGGTTTTTAGTTAGTAGAACAAGCTTGCTGCAGGACAAGATCTCTTTCAAGCTGAGTTCATTTGAAATTCTGTGTGCTGGTTAAAAGAGTTTAAACCTCTTGTTAATTGAACAATCCCTAACAGTGAAAAAACAAAAACAGAATTACCTGGAAAAACTCAGGAGGTCTGGCAGCATCGGCGGAGAAGAAAAGAGTTGACGTTTCGAGTCCTCATGACCCTTCAACAGAACTGAGTTCTGTTGAAGGGTCATGAGGACTCGAAACGTCAACTCTTTTCTTCTCCGCCGATGCTGCCAGACCTCCTGAGTTTTTCCAGGTAATTCTGTTTTTGTTTTGGATTTCCAGCATCCGCAGTTTTTTTGTTTTTAATCCCTAACAGTGAGATGGACTTCTGGGATAGTTATGCTGAGAAGAGAGAAAGAGGTGGGAGAATTTTAGATGCAAGACTCTAGAGAACATTAGAACCAGGAAAACTCTGACCTGCGGCAGCTATGTTTAAAATGCAAGCGATGCCTGTGTTGAACTGGGAGTCTGTAACTGTGGGACGGTTGGAGGAGATCTGAAGAGATAACCTTGCCAGAAGTAAGAAGAAGGCTCAAAAATCTAAACCCTTTTATGAATTTTAACCCACATACGAATCATAACCCTCATATGAATTTCTGAAACTGTACTCAGACCAAATGATTAATCTTCCAATTTCTGGTATCAGACTTGACTTATGGGTGTGGAAAGAAACTTGAGTTAAATTTGGTTTGAAGTATAAGTGACCATGTTCATTATACTTACAATATATTTAACGTAACTGACAATTGAAGGCAGTGTAGTTATTTGTGTTCGTGTTCCTGGATTTTTATGCAGTAAAATTCTTTTGAATTAAACTATGAACCTTGTGGCTTCATTCTTTCAGTAAATACCTGGTTTTCAGATTTTTATAAAAAGTAAACTTGTTACTGGTCTCTACTGAGACGATACAACAGATAAAATGAATTATTTAAATCCTACATAGTATTTCACTTCCAAGGGCCAACTGACCAAGAAAGTGTTAACTTAAAGGAAGAAAGAGCACAGTTAACGTTTCGAGTCCGCATGACTCGAAATGTTAACTGTGCTCCATTACACAGATGCTGCCAGACCTGCTGAGTTTTTCCAGGTATTTTTGTTTGTGTTGTGGAAGAAAGAACTTCCACTGATATAGCACTTTTCACAATGTCAGGATGTCGTAAAGTGCTTTACAACCAATGAAGTACTTTTTGAATTGCAGTCACTATTACAGGGAAATGCAGCAGCCAATTTGTGCAAAGTCGGGTGCCATAAACAGCAGTGAATTAAATGGCCAGCCCTTTTGTGTTTAGGTGTTTTTGAAGGATAAATGTTGGCTGAATGCCTCGCTTTGGTTAGTATCATTGGATCTTTTACGCATACTTGACGGAGTAGACCGGACCTCTGTTTCATGTCTTATGCAAAAGATGGCACCTCCACCACTGCAGCACTCCCTCAGTATTATGCTGTAGTAGTGCCAGCAGGGATTATGTGCTCAGGTTTCAGGAGTGAGGCTTGAACCAGGAACATCAGGCAAGTCAGCCAAATGTAAGTGGGGAAACTTTTAGAAACAATAATCTGAGATAAAATTAATCAGCATTTGGAAATTATGGGCTAATAAATGAAAGTCAACCCAATTTGTTAAAGGCCCAGTCTGTTCACTCTTTCCTGATGTCTTCACAGTTCTCTTATCATCTTTGTAAATCATTGTTACAACCCTCTCTATTGCCCCACCACCTTTTTTTATATGGTGACCACAACTGTGCACAATGCTCTAAATGTAACTAAGGTTTGATACAAGTTTAGCATAACCTTGCTACTTCTCAATTCTATCCTTCTAGAAATAAATGTTAGTGCTTGGTTTGCTTTTTTAATGGCCTTATTAACCTGAATCATTACTTTTAGCAATATGTGTATTTGTACTTCTGCATCTCTCTGTTCCTCCATTCCATTTAAGAAAACATCTTTCTCCATTTTTCTTACCAAAATGTAATGTAATATACATGTATCAAGGTTGAAATTTGCCAAGTAGTGTGTGACTAACTTGATTGAATTCTTGAATTTTTTCATTCTTTCATGGCCCGTGGGCATTGCTGGCTAAGCCAACGTTTTCAATACCCATCCATAATTGCCCTTGAGAAGATGGTAGTGAGCCGTCTTCTTGAACTGCTGCAGTCCATGTTGGCCAAGACATCCACAGTGCTGTTAGGGAGGGAGTTCCAGGATTTTGACTTGGCAACAGTGAGGGTACGGCGATATAGTTCCAAATCAGGATGGTATGTGGCATGGAAGGGAACTTGCAGGTGGTGGTGTTCCCATGCGTCTGCTGCCCTTGTCCTTCGAGATGATATAGGTCATGGGTTTGGAACAAAGTAATGGAGATGTTAATGTGGTTGATATTATGTATAATGACTTTCAAAAGGTATTTGCCAAACTACCACATAATAGACTTGTTAGTAAAATTGGAATTAATTGGACAATGGAAGCATGGACACAATTTTTTTAAACCAAGGAATAGAAAGCAGAGCTGTGGACACTGGAGGGAGGGATACTGTGCTGTCCCCAGGAGTTTCTGTGGTTAGGGATTGGAATGCTTGGAATGCACTGCCAGACTCTGGTGGAGGCAGGTTCATTTGAAGCATTCAAAAGGAAATTAGACTGTGAGCAGTAAAGAAAGAATGTGCAGGGTTACAGGGAGAAGACATGAAAATGGCACTAAGGGAATTGCTCATTCAGAGAGCCAGTGCAGACACAATGGACAGAACAGCCACCTAATGCACTGTAATGATTCTGCTATTTTTTGACATAAATGATCTAGACTTGGGTATAACAGGGCTTAATATTGAAGTTTGCAGATGATACAAAACTCAGAAAGGACTTTAGTATTATTAAAGACATATATTGTTAAAATTAGCAGGAAGATAGGAGTAGACGTAAGGGAAATGGACAGGATTGTGGCTGATGAAGTTTAACACAGAAGTGTGAACTGATACATTTAGGTGGGAAGAAGAAGGTAATATGAACTAAATGGTACAATTTTTAAAAAGAGGTGCAGGTACAGAGATGAGGGATACACAAACAAATCATTGAAGGTGGTAGGTCAAATTGAGAAGGTTGCTTAAAAACACATGGGTTTGTTAGTTTTATCGGTTTTATTAATACAGTTACAGAGTACAAAAGCTATTGTGTGCTGGTTGGACTGGCTGAGGAATGATTGCTGAGATATTGGTATGTCTCAATAATAACTGATTTATTAGATATAATAGAACTATACACAGATATACATGACTAGTGTTACTCTGCCTACGCTAAAGCATCCACCCTCTTGACTGTTAGTCATGTGTCTCTTACATCATCATTATGGGTGGTGCTATTTACACAGTCCCACACATCAATCCTTTCAACCCTAATACTATGTCTCCCACCACCACCCCCCAAGGCTTTGTTCATATATATTTTTACATTCGTATTTATGTACTATTCCATCTCCCCACAAGTCTCTGACTTCATAGATTCAATCTGTCAGGAGCCTCCATGACTGTCCCTAATTGTATTCTTGTCAGATTTGGAAGACCAGCAGCCTCTTGTTGAAATTTTTAGAAAAGGTGGACCTTGCATGTTTTTGTTCTGTCTGTAGTTCAAGACTTGTTTGGCTGCTAGCATCCTTGACTACCACTTTTGGTGGATGGATATGTGTTTATGTAATTTCTAGAATGTCATCACTGTTGAATGAATGTGGTATTGGAACAGAGTATTCTGTTACTAGAGTTTCATCGTCCATCTTCTCGGCAGTACTACAGAGTGATGAAGGATCATTGTCATGCTCATGTATTCCCTGGTCTAATTGGTTTCTTAGGCCTTTGGTGAGAATTCTCTCCCTCCAGGACATCTTCCTGGAAAAGTGCAGGAATGTCAATGTCTGTGAAGAGTGTCAAAAAATTGGCACTGAAGTCTCAATCCAGAACTTCAGTGCACTTGGATATTTTCAGGCATTCAGTTCTGAAGTCATCCTTGGATGTTTGTTGATAGATGTCTTCCTCTTTCCTAATGAGATTGAGGTCTATGCAGGCTTTCCAATTTAGAAGAGAGAATTCCTGATTCTGTAGAACATACAATGTTTCCGGTATGTTTTCTCTTTTACTGGAGCGTTGCCTGTAACATTCCCTTGACTTGTGGTTTCACCCCTCCTGGACCACGTAGCTAGGTTTGTGTTGGCTTCAGGCATTGTGTGACTAACCATGTTTCTTTGTTTGATAAAACCATTAGACTCGCTCCGGTATCCAGTTTAACATTGGTGATATGTCCATTGACATAAATATCTGTGCTCCAGAAAGTATATTTGGGATCTTTGATCTCACTCAGGAAATATTTTTGTTCCTCTTCTCATTGAAATTCCTCAGTTGTGTTTGTAGCCTTGTGTGTGAAGACTTTCTCCTTAACTCCTGTAAAGTTAGAGGCTTTACTTCTGCACATCTTCCTAAAATGTCCAATTCTTTTGCAGAGAAAGCTTTCAGCAATTCTTCCAGGACACTGTTTGCATCTGTGGGTCTTTTTGATGCCACAATACTGGCATGGTTTGATGGCATCTTGTACTTTCCCTCCAAATGGTACCTACTGTTCTAATACTTCTTTTACATTCCTGTGCTTAATGAACTCCACGTTCACTGGAGATTTCCTGATCAAAGGTTTTTCTTCACCTCTCAGTATTGGTCCATTCTGTTTAAGGACCTCTGTTTGTCACACCAGCTGTATTGCCTTCTCTAATGTTAGGTCTTGCCATTGCTCTGATAAGGTGTCATTGGTAACACTGACTACAATGGGGTCTTGTACTAATTCTGTTTTTGGGTCTCCAGACTTGCATCCTTCAGCCAGTCTATAAAAGCACCTATTGGTTCACCTGGTTTCTGGATAAATTTGATGAATTTGGCCCTTTCCAGAATCTTGTTACTTCTCAAGTTGAAATAGTTATTGGAGGCCTTTGAAAGGCTTTAAAATTTATCTGAGATCTTATTGATGCCTTGTCTTGCAATAACATCATCTGCTATTGTTCTAATGGAGTAAAGTAATGTGTTGACCTGCTCAGCTTCAGACTTATTGTCCAACCCTGAAGCAATTCGGAACCTCAAGAATCTTTTTCTCCCAAAGATCCCAGTTCTGAGTTAGGTTTGGACATGTGGAAGGACCAGATCAATCAGGTAATGTAACTATGGCTGCTTTAAGCTTCTAGGTGGTTTGTCTTAAGTTTTAAACTTTTCTTGCAGAATTGCACTTTTCCCATACTGATCAACCTTTCACTGAGACCTACTGCAGTCGCTGTCTCTTTTGGGTATTTACTTCTTAAATTCTGCTAAGCTTTTAAACTCTTCATTTGAAGTTATCGCAATACTCTCTTCACCCCCTTCCCCCAGGATCATTGAGCCGTTTGTTTTCCATCTGCTACCTTGTGGTCACCACATGTAGTCCAGGTCTGAGGTTGGAACTATTACAAGGACATACCTCGGAGCTGGACTGCGAGGGGTATCAAAGCCTGTTAGAGATGTGATTTGTCCATTGCTGCATGGCTAGTGTGGCAAGTTTTTACCCTTTTTTTTAAAGGGTTGTTTGCCAGTTCCACAATCTTTGCTTGGTTCTCTGAGCCTTGTGCTGGATCGGGATTCTCTTCACAGATCAGCACGTGCTGTGGTGCAGCCCTTAACGATTTGAACAGTTGATTTTCTAACTCTTCCCTCCTCTGATCTGTCAATGGAGCTGCTTTTGGACTTCAACTACGCCTTACTGAGTTCTGAATTTTGGTGCCACTTAAAGTCAGACTTGCAAACTTCCTTAAAGCTGAATTTTAAAGATTTTGGGGTCCTTCACAGATGCCGTCACCGCAGCCACCATGTTGTATGTTAGTTGGACTGGCTGAGGAATGATTGCTGAGACATTGATACGTCTGAACAATAACTGGTTTATTAGATATAACAGAACTATATACAGATATGCATGATGAGTTGTTACTCTGCCTAAGCTAGAATCATTCTCTCTCTCGACTTTTAGTCATGTGCCTCTTATATCATGATTGGTGCCCTGATATAAGAGCCCTTTCAGCCCTAATACTAAACAGTTGTGTTCAATTCTGGCACCACAGTTTAGGAAGGATGTCAAGGTATTTGACAGTGTTAAAGAGATTGATTAGAATGGTTCGAGGGATGCGGAACTTTAGTTATGTGGAGAGAATGGAGAAGATGGGGTTGTTTACAGAGCAACAGTGAAAGAGTAGGGGGAAGTGGTATTAATTGGACAGCTCTACCAAAGAACTGACGCAGGTACAATGAGCTGAATCCTGTCCTTCTGTACTGTTCTACAACCTTCTGCTACAGAGGAGAGAATATGACCACTGAGCCCACATTGACACTAAGGATGCATATGGGATAGCATGGAAAGAGTTAGAGTGAGGGGAAAAGATCTATTCTACAGCCTGGGGCAGTGGTGGTGGTAGCAGATCTTTAGCACTTAGTTTTATAATAACAGGAATCCCAGTCCTGCGCTGATGTGTCTAGTTCATTTGGGTATGGTTGGGATATCTCATGGCACTTTTTCTGAAGCATAAGTTCTTAAAGTGTGCAAGATGCATCAAAAGATAAAGTGATCATGCATCTTGGTACCATCTGCAAGACATGGTGGTGTACAGCTTAGTTGCCACATCTGCCCAGAAAACAAAAGTCACAAGGGGAGGCCATTCAGCCCAGTGCAACCATGCTGACTTTCAGGGAGCAATCCACTCAGTCCCATTCCCCTGCTCTTATCACTGTATCTCTGCAACTTTTTCTCAACTACCCATCCAATTTCCTTTTGAAAATCATCGATTGTCTCTGCTTCCACGGTAGGCAGCAAGTTCCAGGTCATTACCACTCGCTGCTGCGTAAGAAAAAGTTCTTCCTCACCTCCCCTCTTGCCCACAAACTTGAACCTGCGTCCTTAAATCCTTGAACCATCAGCTAACGGGAATGACTTATCTTTACCTACTTTACCTAAACCTTTACACCTCTATCGCCTCCCCACCCCCCACCCAAGTCTCCTTTGCTCCAACTGGGAACAACTCCCAGCTTCTCCAAACCTGAAACCTTGCAGCTAAAATCCCTGGATCTTTTTTTTTTGTTTTTTAAAAAAATTTCCTCTTCACCCACTTCCTCAAAGCGGCCACCTTTCAAATAAAATTATTGCCTGGGAAGTACTTTGGGGGCGTTGGGTCGCTGACTATAGGAGAAGGAATAATGAATGCGAGGCAGAAAAGGACAAGGAGGAGTGAGTCTCTTTGCTAAACAAAAACAGAATTACCTGGAAAAACTCAGCAGGTCTGGCAGCATCGGCGGAGAAGAAAAGAGTTGACGTTTCGAGTCCTCGTGACCCTTCAACACCTGCTGAGTTTTTCCAGGTAATTCTGTTTTTGTTTTGGATTTCCAGCATCCGCAGTTTTTTTTGTTTTTATTTTTGTTTTTATCATTTGAGTCTCTTTGCTCTTGTTTCCATTGGAACCTGCAGTACTCGGAGTGACCGGCGAGGGGCGGTGGAGGCGACGGACAGGAGGAGGAGGAGGAGGAGGAGGGAATCGGAGGAGGCGGTGGCGGTGGCGGCGGTGACGGGTGAGTTGGGGGTAAAGAAGATGGAGCGGGGATGCGAATAAACCCCATTGGCCCGGGCGACGGGAGGGGGGAAGGGGAAGAGGTTGGTAACCGTGTCGGGGGAGGCAAATGGCGACAGTCGCCGGGCGGACTTTGGATGCTGCAACATGGAGGATCCGTGGCCCCGGCTCGACTCCCGGGATCCAACCCCCACCCCCCCGGGATACTCGACCCCTGGGATCAACCCCCACCCCCCTCCGGGATCCAACCCCCCCCCGGGGATACTCGACCCCTGGGATCAACCCCCCCCCCCCGGGATACTCGACCCCTAGGATCAACCCCCCCCCCGGGATACTCGACCCCTAGGATCAACCCCCACCCCCCTCCGGGATCCAGCAACCCCCCCCCCCCCCCACCACCGGGGATACTCGACCCCTGGGATCAACCCCCACCCCCCTCCGGGATCCAGCAACCCCCCCCCCCCCCACCACCGGGGATACTCGACCCCTGGGATCAACCCCCACCCCCCTCCGGGATCCAGCAACCCCCCCCCCCCCCGGGGATACTCGACCCCTGGGATCAACCCCCCCCCCCCCCCCCCCCGGGATACTCGACCCCTAGGATCACCCCCCCCCCCCCCCCCCCCCCCGGGATCCAGCAACCCCCCCCCCCCCCCCACCGACCCAGGACCATCCGCCTGTTTGTTTATCCATTGAGTCCCCCCCGAATTAGAGACGTTTGTAAAGGCAGCGCAGTCAGCGGGGTTGGTGTTTACTCCGGGGGGGGTTGTGTCATCACTGATTATCCATCTTTCTTTATTTATTTCCTTCGCTGCAAAGAGCGTTTCTTTTCTGTGAAATCGGGGGTGAAGCTGGTTTTCTTCCCGAGCCCCAGTTTCCATTGGCGCTGCACAGCCATCGACTGGCGTCTTGTTTTATTTATTCTGCAGCCCTTTCACCTACACTCGGGACTCAGCACAGTTTATCATGAATTTTATTTGGTTACCCTTTTGGCATTTTCTCTGAGTTTCGTTGCTTTGGAGGCTCTTCTCCATCTCACTGAAGTTTTTCAGGTTAACGCCAGCGTAAATTTTCACAGCTTTTGGCATTGATTTCCCTTCTGTAGCTTGGTATTATCTATGATTACTTTAGTATGTTTATGTACATAACATCCATCAACTCCCTCTCACCAGTTGCCCAACTCTTCCAGCGCAAAGAGTTGGCCCTGACTGAATGTTGCAGACTGGCACATTCCAAGGTCCAGGACTACGTGCTGAGCGACCGCACTAAAGCTTGGGGCAGCCAGCGCAATGGGGAAAGGCCTTTCTGCCATAGTGCACCGAGGGGCTGGGAATTGTTTAGACCCCTTGGGCTGTGTGAATGTATGCAGTGAATACTATACGTATCACTATTATATTGAAACACCTCAGAGCGCAACATGATCTATGTCGAAACTTCAATGTCTGGCTGACTGTAATGACCATGACCTAGCCAGAGCAGGAATAAGAGGTTGGACCAAATGAACACATGGCTGGAGAGATGGTGTAGCCGGGAGGGATTCAGATTCTTGAGGCACTGGGACTGGTTCTGGGGAAGGTGGGACCTGTACAAACCGGACGGACTGCACCCAGGCAGAGCTGGGACCAGTGTCCTTGTGGGGGCTTTTGCTAGTTCTGTTGGGGAGTATTTAAACTAGTGTGGCAGGGGGATGGGATCCCAGGAGTAGGATTAGATAGGTCAGATTCAGATCAGAAAAATGGAGGTAGAACATTAGCTAGGGACGTTGTGATAGACATGGAGTTACGGGAGAAGCAAAGTTTAAAAAGTGTCCAGCAAGGGAAATTGATGAGGTTAAACTGTTTATACTTTAATGCCAGGAGTTTTACAAACAAGGTAGATGAGTTAAGGGCACAGGCAGACACGTGACAGCAGGATGTCATTGCTATAATTGAGTCCTGGCTAAAGGAGGGACAAAACTGGCAGCTAAATATCCCTGGTTATAGGGTCTTCAGACACGATAGAGTAGGAGATAAATAAGGAGGGGGGTAGCACTAATGGTTAAAGAATCAATTCCAGTTCTGAGAAGGGATGATATACTAAATGGGTCAACAAATGAGGCTGTATGGATTGAGCTTAGAAATAAAAAAGGGGCAAACACACTACTGGGAGTATACTACAGACCCCCAAATAGTGAAAGGGAGATAGAAGAAAAAATATGTAGGCAAATTTCTGCTTGTAAGAACAAGAGGGCAATAATAGGAGACTTCAACTATCCTAATATCAACTAGGATTCAAACAATATAAGGGGCACTGAGGGAGAAAAATTCATGCAGTGTATCAAGGAAATTTTTTTCAACCAATTAGTGACAAACCCAATGAGAAGAGGTGCAATTCTAGACCTAGTCTTGGGGAATGAAGAGGGCAAGTGGGTGAAGTGACAGTTGGTGACCATATCAGGGACAGTGATCACAATTCAGTTAGATTTAGCATTACCATGGAAAAGGACAGAGATAAGGCAGGAGTAAAAGCCTTGAACTGGGGGAAGGCAAATTTTGCAGAAATGAGAAGGGACTTGGCTGAGGTGGACTGGACAGCATTGCTGGAGGATAAACCAGTGGGAAGCACTAAAAAGCGAGATCCTAATTGTACAAAGTAGACATGTCTCCTACAAAAATAAAAGTGGTACTGCCAAACCTAGACCCCCCTGGTTGTCTAGGGGAAGACAGGGGAAGATCAAACAGAAAAAGAAAGCGTAAGATAGGCACAAAGAACTAAGCACTGCGGATAGCCTAGACAAATATAGGAAGCGCAGGGACGAAGTAAAAAAGAAAATAAGGAAATCAAAGAGAGGGCATGAAAAAAAGATTAGCTAGTAAAGTTAAAGATAACCCAAAGATGTTTTACCAATACATTAATGCTAAAAGGTTAGTTAAGGAAAAAATGGGACCTATCAGAGATGAAGATGGAAACTTGTGTGTAGATGCAGAGGCTGTGGGAAGGGTTTTGAATAAATATTTCGTCTCCGTGTTTACAAAAGAAAGGGAGGATGTAGATATCGTAGTCCAGGAGGAACACTGCGAGATATTGGATGGGATAGTCATAAAGAGAGAGGAAGTACTCGAAGGGTTGAAATCCTTGAAAGTTGACAAGTAACCAGGGCCAGATGGATTGTTTCCAAGGCTGCTGAAGGAAGTCAGGGAGGAGATAGCAGATGCTCTGAGGATGATTTTCCAATCTTCACTAGACACAGGGGAGGTACCGGAGGACTGGAGAAATGCAAACGTAGTTCCATTGTTTAAAAAGGGATCAAAGGAAATGCCAAACAATTATCGGCCAGTTAGTCTTACATCGGTGGTGAGCAAATTAGTAGAATCAATCCTGAGAGATAGGATTAACTGTCATGTGGAAAGGCATGGACTAGTCAGGGATGGTCAGCATGGATTTGTTAAAGGAAGGTCTTACCTCACAAATTTGATTGAATTCTTTGAGGAAGTGACAAGAAGGGTTGATGAAGGTAGTGCAGTGGTTGTTGTGTACATGGATTTTAGCAAGGCATTTGACAAGGTCCCACATGGCAGGTTAGTCAGGAAAGTAAAAGCCCATGGGGTTCAGGGTAATATGTCAAACTGGATAAAAGGTTGGCTTTATAACAGGAAACAAAGGGTAATGGTCAATGGATGCCCTTGTGAATGGAAAGTTGTCTCAAGTGGTGTTCCACAGTGCTCAGTGTTGGGACCCTTGCTGTTTGTGTTATATATTAATGATTTGGACGTGAACGTGGGGGGCATGATTGGGAAATTTGCAGATGACACAAAGATTGGCCGAGTAGTGGATAGTGTAGAGGATAGCCATAATCTCCAAAATGATATAGCTGGGTTGGTGGAGTGGGTGGTAAAGTGGCAGATGGATTTTAATATAGAGAACTGTGAGGTCATACATTTAGGGAGGTCAAACAGTTACAGGGATTACAAAATAAATGGGAATACACTAAGAGGGGTAGATGAAGTGAGAGATCTTGGTGTACAAGTACACAGGTCCATGAAGGCAGCAGTTCAAGTAGACAAAGTTATAAAGAAGGCATATGGAATGCTTTCCTTCATTGGCAGAGGTATAGAATATAAAAGTAAGGATATAATGTTGGAATTGTATAAAACACTGGTGAGGCCACTACTGGAGTATTGTGTGCAATTCTGGTCACCACATTACAGGAAGGACGTAATAGCTCTGGAGAGAGTGCAGAGGAGGTTTACAAGAATGTTGCCAGGGTTCAACTCCATCTGCCATTTCTCCTTGGGCGGAGAAATGGCAGATGGAGTTTAAACCAGACAAATGCGAGGTAATGCATTTTGGAAGATCTAATACAGGCAGGAATTATACAGTAAATGGCAGAACCCTTAAGTGCATTGACAGGCAGAGGGATCTGGGTGTACAGGTCCACAGGTCACTGAAAGTGGCAACGCAGGTGGATAAGGTAGTCAGGAAGGCATATGGCATGCTTGCCTTCATTGGCAGGGGTATTGAGTACAAAAGCTGGGAAGTCATGCTGCAGCTGTATAGAATCTTGGTTAGGCCATACTTGGAATATTGTGTGCAATTCTGGTTGCCACATTACCAGAAGGATATGGAGGCATTGGAGAGGGTGCAGAGGAGGCTTACCAGGGTGCTGCCTGGTCTGGAGATTATTAGCTATGAGGAGAGGTTGGAAAAACTCGGATTGTTCTCACTAGAGTGACGGAGATTGAGGGGCGACTTGATAGAAGTTTACAAAATTATGAGTGGCATGGACAAAGTAGATAGTCAGAATCTTTTTCCCAGGGTGGAAGAGTCAATTACTAGGGGAGATAGATTTAAGGTGAGAGGAGAAAACTATAGAGGGGATGTGCGGGGCAAGTTTTTTATACAGAGGGTAGTGAGTGTCTGGAATTCCCTGCCAGAGGAGGTGGTGGAAGCAGGTACGATAGTGGTGTTTAAGAGGCAGCTTGACAAGTACATGAATAGGATGGGAATAGAGGGATACGGACCCCAGAAGTGCAAGATGTTTTAGTTGATGGGCAATATGATCGGCGCAGGCTTGGAGGGCCGAAGGGCCTGTTCCTGTGCTGTACTTTTCTTTGATCTTTGTTAGAAAAGTGTAGCTATGAGGAGAGATTGGATAGGTTGGGTTTATTTTCCTTAGAACAAAGAAGGCTGAGAGGTGATTTGATTGAGGTGTACAAAATTATGAGGGGAATAGATAGAGAGGACAGGATAAAATTGTTTCCCTTGATGGAGAATTCTAGAACCAGGGGACATAGACTCAAGATAAGTGGCAAAAGGTGTAGGGAGGACATGAGGAAGAACTTTTTTATGCAGAGGGTAGTGGGTGTCTGGAACTCGCTGCCCAAGTTGGTGGTAGAGGCAGAAACTTTAAACTCTTAAAAAGTACCTGGACCTGCACCTTAAGTGCTGTAAGCTGCAGGGCTATGGGGTCAGGTGCAGGAAGGTGGGATTAGAAAGGGCACCTGGCTGTCCTCAGGCTGGCATGGACAAGATAGGCCGAATGGCCTCCTTCTGTGCTGTAACTTTTCTATGGTTCTAAATGTTTGTAATGTTCATAGATCATGAGGTATTTCAATACAATCAAAGTGGAAAACTGGAATATGATTGCACTTTCTGTGATGGCCATTTTGAAATGTTTTGTAATGTTCTTTCAGATATTTTAAAAATAAAGTATATTTTTCAAAAAAAACTCTTCCCTCTCCTCACTGCACCCCCGCCATGAAAGTCCACTGGCCTTTCCTGTCCCAATTAATTGGCTTCTGGATCTATTTATCTTCAAATCCCACCCTAGCTTGACTGTCTCTTGTCCCTCTCCTTTTACATACCTTCGCTCTTCTGACACATGATGATTGCTTGTTCCTCACTTCCTTTACACCACCATTGGAGGCCAAAAGCATGCAGTCCCTATTACAATTATTGCTAAAGCCACTTCCCATTTCCATTTGCCTCCCTATGTTCAGAAGGCCCCTACAATCCATTCTCTTTGATCCTTTCCAGGTGCTCTCCCTCCTTTTCTTGCTCATTATCCAAATTTCCAGCAGGCTAAAGGCTCCTGAGATTTTTTTTAATGTAAGGAGACCTGCTATAGATTATATAAGGATATGAAATGGTTTGTTAAGATGTAGAGAGGATCACTTGCAGGGAGACCAGGACTTGGGACTAGAAATATAAGTTAGTTGCCAACACATCCAGTAGGGAATTCGGGAGAGACTTCTTCACCAAGACACACTTTGCTGTGTCAGCTTTAAGAAGGCACAAGCAAGAACAGTGACGTTCTAGATGAGTTGAGCCTGTGGTGCGGTGGATACGAACAGAGAGGGTATTGAAAGTTCAAGCCTTGAGATAATAAAGTTATGAATGAGTCTCAGAAACAACTGCATTGGAAATCTCTGTATTTTGAATCTTGGGAAATATGTGGAGATACATATACAGATGATTTGTGAATTGACATCTTGGGAAAGGCACATAACCCCGCAGTTTATTTTTATCTTAAAAGTAGCATAATTCATTTGGTTATCTGTGTTATTTAATTTTTCATTCTCACATAGGGAGTACCAGTGGCATCAGCAGTTGCCTTCACTTAGTATTCTGAAATGTCAAGCCTGCAAAATAGTAAATCCTTATGGCTGAATGTATAGACACATCACTTGATGTTATACCGAGTCATACAGATCATGAAGCTCTCAGCTTTAATTCTTTGTGCTTTGTTAGCTAGCTAATTTCGACTGGAGCCTCAGCAGGTAGGACAAGGAAAAATGATTCTGATCCCGCAGCAGACTGCTATCCTGTAACACCTACTACAAGGGTTGCAAACGTGAAAGTCATTAACAACAAGATTGAACTCCCACAGAAAACTAACCTTCATATTCACTGTCTGGGCCAGTTACTTTAATATTTTCTGTCTCAAGGGCCCCCAGCAAATATTGGCACAGTTCTGCAGACCCTTTGTCGTAAAACTTACCAAAGGGCTTAAAGCATTTGTAATTTGTGATCTGTAGCCTGGTGATGAGATTGTGTAGAACAGGAGATTTAACATTCACAAAATCAACACATCTGTTTTGCGTTTCTGTGCACTCCAGATTGAAATTAGTGGTTTTGTCTGCTGCAACTGTTGTGTTTTTTAATGTATTTGTGCAGGATGAGCATCAATTTTTTTTTTAAAAATGACCTATACTGACCAAGACCTGAACATACAAGTTGCACTAGTTTGGGAAGGGACTGTCTTTACAAGGGATCGTGAAGGTGATTATTTTTCTGTAGCGGGCTCAATGCTGTTGTTAATGACCTTCATTTGTTGTATTAGGTGTCACAGGATAGCAGTCAGCAGTGGTATCAAAATTATTTGTCCTTTACCTACCTGCTTGGGCTCCAGTTGAGTGCAAGAACTGAATATAATTAATCATATATGCAAAATGAAGCATGAACATATATCCACCAATTGCAGGATCATTATTCACTGGTAGTCTGTGATTAGTAAAAACCACATAAACATTATAGGTACAAGCATGATGTGGTTAGGGTCCAAATGAGTGCTTCCTTTATATGGAGTCATAATTAACTCTGACATGGATTTGATACTACAACAGAGTAATTTAAACATAAGACAGGAAAGGCAAAGCAGACAAGAACACTCCAATTCTCCGCACCCTCCCCCCACCCACCCCAGGAAAAAAAAAACTCCTGCCAGCAGCCTCAGTATAGATTAAAATCTCTCTTAAATAATGAATATAAAATCAGGAGAAACTCTGGTGGTGTGTGTGACATTCAGGAAGGGAAACAATTTGATGGCACAGCAATATCAGGTCGTAATAGCAGCATGTGTATACCGCCTGACACTGCTTGCTGCTTGAGCTTGTGTTAATTGCAGACTTTAAGTATGTCAGTGTGACAGTGACACAACAGCATCATTACAAATCAAAAATTGTACTGCACATAAGAGATGTGTTTGTAAGTAGGATGATTCATTCACACAACAAGTTATTAGTATCTGGAATGCATTGACTGAAAGGATGGTGGAAGCAGATTCATTAGTAAATTTCAAAAGGGAATTGGATAAATACTTGAAGGGGAGAAGATTGCAGGGCTCTACAAAAAGGGCAGGGGAATTATAAATTATTGAAGGAATAATGATCCCTCTCCTATATTGAAAATTTATATCTACTATTTCTGGATAATATAGATATGCATATAAAACAAGAAATTTCAGTTGAGGTTTACGGGTTAAACTTAGTGTGTTCAACATTTACAGGGCCACCTTTATAGGCTGGTAACTACGACCTCCTCCTTCACAGTTGCTAATTCAGAATAGCCGAGCATGCTATGTTATTCCTTTTTTTTCCAGATTCCTCTGGTACAAAAGTACCTTAGGAGAAGAGGTAGAATCACAAATATTCTGAGTGACCAACTATCTAAAAGAGAGGTGAGCATAACTTAGAGCAAAAATATAAATTTGGGGATTTTTTGCATTGATTTCTTGCTACTGTGTAAATCTCAAATTGCAATATATTTGTAATTGAGAAATTGGTTATTGTACTTCCAATGTAAAACTGCCAAGTCTCATAGACAACCACAAACTCCCAACAGAATCAGGTCCTATTTCAGGCTGCAGCATAATGAATGAAGTACTACATCTGTTGGTTAGATCATTCAGCTGGCAACTGTCATTTTGTCTGTCTTCCACAACTAGCACCTTCACTTCACTACACTACTCTGATGCTTTAGAGAATGAGACAGACACAACCTTCAGTGGTTTTACCCTGTTGTCTTTATTAAACAGGCAATTACCTCAAGAGCTCTGTTTTATTTTAATCTAAACCAAGCTCTTGGGAACCAATAAGACTAGCATAGCTAGGCCTTATCATTTTTTTTTTGCCTGAGGCAAACTTCGAAAAAGCTGAACTGAATTAAAAAATCACCAAGGCATTGAAAATTGCCTAGACAAAACTAACTTTAAAGCTAATAGAAGATGGAGACAAAGAAAAAAAAAGGGAAAGAACTATTAAAAATCTGAGGGAGCAGTGGGAAAGCTGCAGATTTAGGAGTAATACCAGCCTTAACCTATACTTGCCCTCCCCTCCCCTGTCCTACCCTACACGCCACCATGACCTCTAGCACAGTTGCCTTATAACTGGCTGCTGGTTGGAAAACACATGAGAGTGGTGTGACTTTTCTACATGCTTTTTCCTTCTTGGTTTAGAAATGTTTCTTATTACAAAGATGACTTTTTTTTTTGAATGTTTAATTTTCTGCATCTCTCTACAATACAACTCAAATCCAGCCTTCCCACTGATGTTCTGCAACAAAAATGTGTTCACCTTGAACCTGAGGAAGGTATTCAAGGGCTAAAGATCTGCTTGTGCATGAATGTGGATGGCAGTGATGTCACCTTCAGGCAGCAGAAAGCTGGGTCATCCCAGGGGTAGTTTAAGTGTAGCCAGTGGAGAAGTAACCAGATAACCCTCAGATAGAAATTACAACCATATAGATTTGAATATAAAACAAGAAATTTGTTTTATTCAAAACAGAGCTTGATTTTTGAATTTTTCTCTGCCCACTTCATTCCTGCAGTATTCATTTTAAATATGTGGAAAATCATTTTTCTCAGATATTACATTAAGAAATGACACTTTGAAAGATGAGATGGTGTAGTTGAAGAATTAAAATGTTGAACTAGTATAATGTTCTCTGAAGAAAGATTATTCTTGCATAGAGATTTAATGACATACACTTAAACCTACAGTAGTTTTCAAATTAGCATAATTGACAAACCAGTGTATCTATACCTGATAGCCTACGGAATTCTCAGAGACACCCATGTACATTTATAGCAGAGTCTTGTACAAGCTCTGCCAGAGGTTTTGGTAACTAAGTCCAGGATGCACCTATACTTGTGGAACACACTTCTGTCTGCACTGAGATACTGGTGGCACGAATGTCTACCTACACATCATTTAGCCTCTGCTTTGCTGAGGTCAGGATCACAGCAGAGAATTAAATCTATGAGACACCAGATTATGGAATTGCATGTTACTGCTCCATTATACTATACCTTCAACATTGCTGGATATCCTTTAGTTTTCACCGTGTACAGTGATTGCCCACATGGTCACCAGAAGCTGTTCAATAATGGGTAGTAATAGAATTATTGACTTTACAATTTGTTTTATCCTTTTACAAGCTGATTTTTGTGCTTTTATATATGACCACCCCTCTGAACCAACCCCTGCTCCCCCCACCCTCACCTTTTGACATACGTTATTCTGAGCAGCAAGGGGCAGGTAAATAATCTGCTCCAAGGACTGACTGATATGATGAACTTTGGTCCCTTATTGGATGCCCACATAGTTGTTGTAGGAATAACTTGTGGGACATGATCATTATCAGGATCTCAGGAACTCCTGCATAAGTTCCAAAGAAAAGTAAGTTGAAAACAAAATCTTTTCTCCCAGGATTTAGCATTTTAAATAATATTTCACTTAAAGACAATTAAATCTTACCTATTTTGATTTTTTGTTTCTCGTGACATTTTTTAATACATTACTTCTACAATTTTGGTAGATTTTCCACTGTTCTCTGCTTCATTTTGAAAATAATTGCATCAATAGATTTTACCGTTAATATCTAATGTATTTACTTAATATTCATTATCTCCGGAATCTTGCACTAATTTCCTTTTCACATACTTTCACATATTTCAAAATTTTACGATCCAGATAGGTAATGATTAACATGCAATTGCACTGGAAGTACTCCAGGTTTTGGGCTTATTGATAAACCTGTGTTCTTACTGAATATTTATAATTTGCAGCACAAACAACTTGGAAATCAGCAACCCCTGGAGGTTATTCTCTAATCTCTTTACTTCAAAGTCAAGTCCCAGACCCTCGGAGATCTGCCAAGGGATCACGGGGCCCACAAGCCCATTAGATTTTTGACTCTCATTTTCTATGTTTGTAGTTCTGTTGCTGTATAAAAAGGTTGAAATTTTCAGTGACCCTTGCAAGCAGTAGGGGGCTTGCTGGAGAACTGCAGGCAAACTGTCCATGATTTTCCATTGAGGGTATCAATAGACAGAAAATGACCAACAGCAACTTGTGATTTACCTGCAAGTTGCCTGCTACTTGCAAGGCCTCACAGGTAAATGTGATGGCTCAGTTTGCCTGATATCAGTTCCTCATACCAATATAGAGGGTCTTTGTAAGTACATCCATTTGTAGATGATACCCATGCAGAATAATTTTGAAGCCACTGCTTTTCAGGCTAATGGTATTTTCATCCTTTCTATTTAATTTCTGTTTTCAATGCCTTTCATTTTAAAAAAATTACCTTTTCTTATACTTCGAAAACTTCTAGCAGCTCCAGCAGTACCTTGACTAGTGACAATATACAGTGAGTATTGGCAAACCATTTCTCCACCAAGGATTTCAGCCAGGTCCAATCAGCTAAATGCTCATACATGTGTTTGCGTAATAATAACTAAATTAATTGTTCGTGTAATTATAACTATTATAGCTCTGCCAGCTGGGATCAGCTAATTCAGGGCAGACTGGAGATCAAAGTTGATACTTCCTGTTTTGTACAGCTAAGTTGTTCAATTGGGAACTTCTGGCCATGACCAGTTTGACAGCTGCCTCTATCCTCTAGGCCTGTGCCAGGATATAGACTGATGCCACATTTGAGGGACTTATCTATTTAATCATCATTTTCAATAGCTTTTGCCTTTCCTTGACAACTCGGGTGTGAAAAGTGGTCTGTTTTATCTCTCTCTCTCTCAATAGCATTTTTTTTTCCCATTCTGTATTTTGCTTTATCCTTAGCACATGATTTATATCTAATTTATACTACCTTGTTTACACTTTCTGGTTTGGACTCTCTGTGTCTTAGTAAGAATTCTTCAATCTGATTGATCTACACAAATTAAGGACGCCCCAAAGCACTTTACAACCAATAAAGTAACTTGGAAGTGTAGTCGTTGGTCTTAAGATAGAAAACATGGCAGCCAATTTGCGTACAGCTTGATCCTACCATTAGCAATGTGAAAATAACCAGTTAATCTGTTTTCTGGTGGTGTTGGTTAAGGCATAAATATTGACCAAAGCTTAAATATTGACCTTACTTTTCTTCATTTAATAAAAGGCCAATATATTTAATAATTGGTTCACTAAAATGAGGATGAGAGTCACAGTATTTGGAAAGTTTACTGAATTGTTTAATTTGTGCATCTGAACACTACTAAAAAGTGCTGCCCTTAAATGGAAGCAGTTATAACTTCAAACCAACACAAGATGGAGCCATGATGATTTTTCCTTTTCTATAATTGTTCAGTTTCTGATCTGAAAGTTAGCGTTGGCCTGGGTTTTGCAGTGGTAAAGGAACTTGTTGGGATTCATGCCAGAGTTCAAGTGTGCTAAAAAAGTCTCACAACCCATCAAAGCTTCTCTCCTTGTATTCCCAGCCTCACATTCTCCTTTTGTCAATATATACACATGCAACAAAAGCAGTATTTCAAAGCACAAAGCTAGACCAACATGCTAGTTCCAGTGTAACTAGAGGGACTATAAGTTTGTGATAGAGGTTTATAATGTTTGAGCTTTGAAATGTATTTTTAAATGTTTTCAGTAATTGTTATCTCCATAGAGTATGATTCTATATTCTGAATTCCTGTTACAGGACATATATAAGAAACCATGGGTAAATCATTTTCTCAATTACCTAACTTCCCAAGACAAAGCAAGAAAGAGGATACAGCACCCATTGTGCCAGAGGCTAAAGGGACAGTTCCAGAAAACACAAATGAAGTACAGGACAGTAATGGAGAGGCCAATTCCCATGTTCCATATGTAGAGTTCGTGGGAAGAGAGAGCATCACATGCCCCACCTGCCAAGGGACAGGAAGAATACCAAGAGGTAGGTAATTTTCTTACCAACATTAGTGAAAAGTTTGATGCTACTCTAGCAAAACCTCCCTTTCCCTGCCACCAACATTTGAAGGAGAAGGAAATTCCACTGTTGGCATAACCAAGCAATAAGCACCCCAAACACTTCCTGCATTAGTGCAAACGTTGTTGATAGCCCTTTTGTCAACCCAAGGGAGAACTGGGGCCAGTATTATAAAGTACTATTGTTATAGTATTTATATTATAAAGTTTATAGTATTATGAAGTATTATTGGCAGACTACTCAGCATGCACTTATTTTAAGGTATTTCTTTTTTCTTCTCTATACTGCACCCTTTTCCATAGGTTAAGTGTGTTGCTAAAGACATGCTTTCTGATCTTAACTGGTGCTACTTTTGATTTGTATGAATCAGTGCCATTGCTAGTGATTTACTGGAGACATTCTTGTTTTATAACTTGGACTCTCTCCGGACACCTATTACTCAAATTCAAGCAAATGTCAGTTTCCACAGAAGTTTAGCACTCCCTATGAACAAATGTGACCTTTTGTACAAAGTATATAAACAGTGGTTCTCTGGAAAAACAATGAATACTTAGCATTGAAATATACATTGGAATGAGTACAGTATACTACTATACCTCCCTGATCTCTCCAAATAATGAAAGCATTGCACTATTGATGGACAGCACTGACCAAAACTACTAATTCAACTGTAAAATTAAACAGAGGCAAAAAAAACTTGTTTTAAATGACTGCATTACTTCATTTTATTACATTGTTTAAAACAAATAAAAGTTTAAAGTGTTTACAGTTCTGTACTGTAACTTGGACCTAATGTCTTTGATAAGTTTTAATGGGGCTCAGCTTGACCCAAGGAGTGGGACAAGTAGGATAACAATGGAAACCAAAGGTTGCCAGTTGAGCTTTATCACAAAAGCATATTTCTGTGGATAATGGAAGCCTGAAATAAAAACAGAAAATGCTGAAAATACTCAGCAGGTCAGGCTGCATCTGTGGAGAAACAAAGTTAACGTTTCAGGTCGATGACCTTTTCTGACCTGAAACATTAACTCTGTTTTTCTCTCCACATATGCTGTCTGACCTGCTGAGTATTTCCAGCATTTTCTGTTTGTATTTCAGTGTAGCTTGATGTCTCTTTTCCCTGTGAAGTTGAAGCAAGCACAAAAATGTAAAAAAAATAGTTCCATCATAAATCAAGACAGTCAGTCAAAATAAATTTCAAAGTCTTATGGTTGCTTCACAGAATTCCTGATTCAAAAACAATTCACAAGTATTTAGGTCAAAGCTAACCTGCTAATTTGGTGAGAGTCTTGCTCATGCAACCCAATGATGGGGTAACCATTATGGAAATATAATAATTGCAAATATTTTAGACTATTTGTAGTAAGGTAATTAATAATTATATTTACTACATATGCGTTCTTTACCACCTAACACTTATTAAACAGAAATGGGTCACCCCCCACTATGAAGCAAGCACCTACATAATAGGAAGGCATATATTCTTTAAAAGGTAGAAATTTAGTCCAGCTAGTTTCAGATAAACTTTCCACACAATAGAACTTTCCATTCAATTACTTTAAGAGAAATCATTGTTGAATTGACTTTGGGATGGGCTTATTTATAGCAATAAGATCTTGTGGTTTTAAAGGAACAGGATGAATAATACCTGGTGCATCCTCAAGATAATGCTGCCTTTACAAACCATTCTAAAAGAAAAATAAATTGTGTCTTTCACAAACTTAGGATGTCCCAAAGCACACCAAAGCCAATTAAGTACTTTTGAATTCTAGTCATTGCTGTAAAGTAGGAAAACTAGGCAGCCAATTTGCACACAGCAAGGTCACACAAACAGTGGTGATGTAAATGACCCGGTAATCTGTTACTGGTGGTGTTGGTTGAGGAAAATGTTGGCCAAGAATAGCACTTTGGGATTTTTAACAGCCACCTGAAGAGCCTTGGTTTAACATCACATCTGAAAGATGGCACATCTGACCGCGCAGCAGTACTGCACTGAAGTGTCAGCCTGGATTACTTGTTCAAGCCCCCAAAGTTCGGCTTGAACCCATGATCTTATTATTCAGAGATGAGCATGATACACAGAGCAAGGCTGACACCTTAAGCTCCAAAATTTCATGTGAATACTCTGGGTGATCTGATGGTGTAAAGTTTTTTTTCTTTTTTGTACATTTCCAGGCCAAGAGAATGAGCTGGTAGCTCTGATTCCGTACAGTGACCAGAGGCTGCAACCACAACGAACGTCAGTATTAATTTTTACTGTTGCAACTATTTAGTGTTTCACCAACAGCCAAAACTGAAACCTTTCATTATAAAAGAAGAAAAGCAGTTCCAATGCTGGGATTATGATTTACTTTTCAGGAAGCTTTCTGTGGCAATCGCTGTGGTGATCAGTCTTCTGATTAGCGGACTTGCGATCTTCTTCCTTTTCCCACGTTCCATTAAAGTAGAACATGTTGGTATTAAGTCAGCCTACATCACCGATGACAAGACGGATTATAGAGTTATTCTTAAAATAACGGTAGGTTCATCATATATTATGTGTAATTTAAACTCCTATGTTGTAGGGATAGATTGGTACCAAAAGGAACAAGGCTTGTGTAATGTGGCTCTCACCATCTATACTTTTCCAAATTAGAAATTATCATTTATATTGGTGCGTTGATCTTTTCTGAGGCTAGAGTTGAGAGAAATTATTTTGGCACATTAAAGGGAACCTTTGCAGCATCAGATGTGAAGTGTTGCAGGGTGACAATGTGAGGCAGAAATTCCTGGCATGTGAGAAGTTGCAATGTAAACAAGTCATTTCTAGGGTCAAGAATTTAGAGCACAGTCTAAATAAGCAAGATTTGAGCCCCATGCACCCTTTAATGGAGTGAGTAAGTCCTCTGCTGCTCTCCTCTGGTCCACTTTCAGGACTATCCTGGGAATTCTGGTCACAATGTTCCTTTAGACCGAATGGATCTCACACCTGCGGAGAGCAGGCAGTGAAGTGTTCCATTGTGGATCCTGTGAGAAATGCAAGGAGTTAAAGGTAATTGATCCCAGAGAGCATTAATTATGTTCAGAACTAAGGCACAATGTTTCCCTGAGGGAAAAGATGTATTTTAAAATTTGCATCTTCTGTTCTCCAAGGGCATGTAACGTTCTCCATTAGAGTGGCAGGGCACCACTCTGATTTATATCAGACCTCCTCAGCGTAGGCACTTCTGTGGCAGCACTGTACAGTCACTTGCCCAGGTTATTTGAATGAAAATTCAGACGGAATTTGGACAAGATCCATGAGCTCAAGGACTGGGATCCTGGAATTTTGGGACCAACGTATCACAGTGGAAAAAATGCTCCATTTCACACTATCAACTTCTGGTGGTTACCATTGACCAGAGACTGAACTGGACTAGCCATATAAATACTGCGGCTACACGAGAGGGTCAGAGCCTGGGAATTTTGAAGCAAGTAATTCACTTCTGACTCCCCAAAGCCTGCCCACCATTGGCAAGGCATGAATCAGGAGCGTGGTGGAATACTCTTGCCTGAATGAGTGCAGCTTCACAACACTCGAGAAGCTCAACACCATCCAGGATCAAACAGCCTGTGTGATTGGCACACCATGCCCCACCTTAAACATTAACTCCCACCGATGCACAGTGGCAGCTGTGTGTACCATCTACAAGATGCACTACAGTAGCTCACCAAGGCTCCTTCGACAGAACCTTCCAAACCCGCAATCACTACCACCTATAATGACAAGGGCAGCAGATGAATGGGAACACCACCACTTGCAAGTTGCCCTCCAAGCCACACTGCATCCTGACTGGGAACTATTTTTCTGTTACTTCACTGTTGCTGGGTCAAAATCGTGGAACTCCCTCCCAACAGCACTGTGGGTGTATGTACCTCCACCACATGGACTGCAGCGGTTCAAGAGGGTGGCTTATCACCACCTTCTACTTTCCCCAAGGGCAATTAGGGATGGGTAACAAATACTGACCTTGCCAGTAATGCCCACATCCCATAGAACCATAGAACACTACAGCACAGAAAACAGGCCATTCGGCCCTTCTAGCCTGTGCCGAAATATTATTCCACTAGTCCCATTGACCTGTACCTAGTCCATAACCCTCCAGAGCTCTCCCATCCATGTATCTATCCAATTTATTCTTAAAACTTAAGAGTGAGCCCGCATTTACCACGTCAGATGGTAGCTCGTTCTACACTCACACCACTCTCTGAGTGAAGAAGTTCCCCCTAATGTTCCCCCTAAACATGAAAAAAAAAGGTCACAGGACTGACATCCGACAGAGACTGCCTCCTTATTCCAAATGGAAAAGCTGGAAAACAGTACGTGGACATCTCTATCCTAAGACTGGATTGCATGCAGGTCTCTGCTTCCTGGTTATGGTGGGTCATGAAATGATTTGGACAGTTTCAATTAAGCCTCCAGAGGATACTAATGTATAACATAAAACTGCTCAGCTCAGCACTAATTGGTACAAAATTGCCATTTCACTCTGAAAAGCTGCAATGATGGATGTTATGGGAAATAGAAAAGTGTTGCAAAGAGGAAGAAGTTCTGAGGTTATGATTAAGGTACGTTGTGGTGCTTTTCATGTCTTATTTTGGGCCCTTGATGTACCATTTCCCTTTTCTCTTTTGCAGAATATAATAAATGTAACAAACCACAACTTCTACAGCATCAGCATTACTGATCTCAGTGTGCAGATTGTGTTTTTTAATGAAGTCCTTGGAACTGTCAACATGAAAAACACTACAGTTTTCAGGCCTTTGGGAGGTGGCCAGGTAATGAATATTGGCTCAGTTAGATAAAAGCAAAATACTGTGGATGTTGGAAATCTGAAACAAAAACAGAAAATGCTGGAAAAACTCAGCAGGTCTAGCAGCATCTGTGGAGGGAGAGAGAAACAGAGTTCATGTTTCAAGTCCGTATGACCCTTCTAAGTTGAAGAGGAGTGGAAATGTGATGAAATTTATACTGTTTAAGGGGGATGGAGCAGGTGAAGCTGGATAGAAGGCCAGTGATAGGTGGGGACAAAGGAGAAATTGACAAAGATGACATGAACTAAAGGACAAAGGGAGTGTTAGTGGTAGTGGTAATGGCTAGAAAAGGTGTAAAGGTAAGAAAGCAGAATGTGATAATAGTAGCTTCACCTGCTCCACCGCCCTTAAACAGTATAAATTTCATCCCATTCCCACTTCTCTTCAGCTCTGAAGAAGGGTCATACGGACTTGAAACGTTAACTCTGTTTCTCGCTCCACAGATGCTGCTAGACCTGCTGAGTTTTTCCAGCATTTTCTGTTTTTGTTTGGCTCAGTTAGCTTGGGTACTGTTGGTGGATTGATTTCTTTATTGCTTTTTTAATAGTGATATTAATCAGATTATCAACAGGTTGCCACCTACACTAGAGCAGCACACAGGCAAATGTGTGAAACTTGTATCCACTAATATCACTAATACTTATTTCCAGCCTTATTAGTTTTTGCTTGCATGCACTAAGCTCTACTTCTGTATCTTGTTGAAGCAAATGCAGCCAGCTTTTGAGAACTAAATAATAGCATTTACAGTAAAGTCTTCAACTTCAGATTCACACTGCATGGTAATTTTGAACACTGATGTAAATAATAAAAGTAAAGTACTGCGGATGTTGGAAATCTAAAATATCAACAAAGTGCTGGCAATGTCAATGAAGACAGGGACTTGCTGCTGCAGAAATGATTTATTCTTTAGTTATATGCCTGTTGATAGTCCAAGAAGTGCAACAGGAAACTGGTGTCAAATACATTATCATAAATGGCGGCTGCCTTTCGTTCAAGCAAATGTTAGCAATTTCTAAGACTTGAGCATGCAATGTCCTTATTATAGCAAAAGTATTCTGATTAACAGCAACACAGTATGGGGTTTGGAGCCACAGCAGGATTGATTAGGAAAAAAATGTTAGGGGAGGTTATTGGAGGCACAATCAAATGATAAATTATAGGGAGACTTTTGAAGATGAGGAAGCTTTCTTGTTACAAATGCATTTTAAGTTTTTTGATTTCTGGTTTTTCTAATGTGTAGACCAGATACACACAAACCTCAGGAACAATTGAGGATCACTAATTATTAATGAGCCCTACGCATAACTAATTCAGTGTGCACAAGTTATCACGGATAAATTACTGACAGACATGTAGGAAGACATCATTATGCAACAAGGTTCTTTCTCCTACTGCTGTAAGAATAACCCAGAGTTTCAAATTCATTAAATTTCTTATTGTAGTTCAAGCACTTTACTGAATTTCATCAGCGTTGGTGAGATTTATAGCCGTAACTAATCACCCTTATCCACATCTGTAGATAAGTGCATGTATACACATTTCTTTTCCCACTTCTGTTTTACTGGTCTCATGTGTCTCTGGTGTTCTACATAATGTGATTATATCTTTTTCTGTTTTTCAGATTTTCTATGAGGTGACTGCTGTGCTAGATGATCTAGGAATGTAGTAAGTATTATAATGACAATTGTGTTTCGGAATTGACTGGTCATAACAATGAGATGGTAGTGGTTTAAGAGAAAAATTTTCCATTTAATTCTGTACAAGTAGGGGGAGACACTGGACTACTAATACAGAGGCCCAGGCTAATGCTCTGGGAACATGGGTTCAAATCCCACTGCAGCAGCTGGTGGAATTTTAAATTCAATTAATAAAAGCTGAAATGAAAAGCTAGTCTCAGTGACCATGAAACTATCATTGAGTAAAAACCCATCTGGTTCACTGATGTCCTTTAGGGCAGCAAATCTGCTGCCCTTACCTGACTTGGCCAACATATGACTCCAGACCTGCAGCAATGTATTCTTAAATGCCGTCTGAGAAGTGGCTTAGTAAGCTGTTCAGTTGTATCAAACTGTTACGAAGCCTAAAAGGAATGAAACCGGATGGACCACCCAAGATCAACCTAGGCACTGGAAGCAACAACAGCATACCCAGCCCTGTCCTACTCGCTAACATCTGGGAACTCGTGCCAAAATTGGGAGAGCTGTCTCACTGACTAATCAAGCAACAGCCTGACATAGTCATACTCATCGAATCATACCTCACAGACAACAGACAATATCCCAGACACCACCATCACCATACCTGGAAATGTCCTGTCCCATCGGCAGGACAGATCCACGAGAGGCGGTGGCACAGTGGTATATGGTCGGAAGGGAACTGTCCTGAGAGTCCTCGACATTGACTCCAGAGCCCATGTTGTCTCATAGGATTAAGTCAAACATGGGAAAGGAAACCTCCTGCTGATTATCACCCTTCCTGCCTTCAGCTGATGAATCAGTACTCCATGTTGAACATCAAATGGAAGAGGCACTGAGGGTGACAAGGCCACAATATGTACTCTGGGTGTCCATCACCAAGAGTGACCCAGCAGCACCACTACTGTAAAGCTGACCGAAAGAACGTAGCTGCTAGACTGAGTGTGGCAGGTGTTGAGGGAACCAAAAATAGGGTAAAACCTACTTGACCTCATCCTTAGCAATCTACCTGTCACAGATGCATCTGTCCATGGACAGTATTGGTGTAGCCCCTGTGGAGACAAAGTCCCGTCTTCACATTGGAGATAACCTCCATTATGTTGTGTGTCACTACCACCAAAATGAGAGATGTCAAGCAAAGCTAGCATCTCGTGGGCATCCAAGAGGAGCAGCATAATTGTATTCAACTGTAATCTGTTTCATCGTGGCCAGGTATATTGCCCACTCTACCATTACCATCAAGGGATCAACCCTAGTTCCATGAAAAGTGCAGGAGGGCATGCCAGGAACAGCACCAGGCATACCTAAAAATGAGTTGTCAACCTGTTGAAGCTACAACACAGGACTACTTGCATACCAAACAGTGGAAGCAGCATGCAATAGCCAGAGCTAAGCCATCCCACAACCAACAGATCAGACCTAGGCTCTGCAGCCCTGCCACATCCAGTCGTGAATGTTGGTGGACAATTAAACAAGTAACAGGAGGAATCTCAACTAATATCCCCATCCTTAATGATGGGGGAGCTCAGCACATCAGTGCAAAAGTCAAGGCTGATGCATTTGCAATTATCTTCAACCAGAAATGGATGATCCATCTCTGCATCCTTGTGAGGTCTCCAGCATCACAGATGCCAGTCTTGGCCAATTCGATTCACTTCATGTGATATCAAGGAACAGCTGAAAGCACTGGATACTGCAAAGGCTATGTGCTCTGACAGCATTCCGGCAATAATACTGAAGACTTTTGCTCCAGAAGTAGCTGTTCCCCTCGCCAAGCTGTTCCAGTACAGGTACAACATTGGCATCTACCCGGCAATGTAGAAAATTGCCAAGTTATGTCCTGTCCACAAAAAGCAGGACTATTCCAACTCAGCCACTTAGCCCCCATCAGTCTGCTCTCAATCATCTGCAAAATGATGGAGAGCGTTATTGACAGTCAACTGGCCCTTACTCAGCAATAACCTGCTCTCTGCACAGTTTGGGTTTTGTGAGGTCTACTTAGCTCCTGACCTCATTACAGCCTTGGTCCAAACATGTACAAAAGAGCTGAAGTCAAGAGGTGAGGTGAGAGTGACTGCCCTTGATATCAAGGCAGCATTTGACTGATAAAAACAAAAAAACTGCGGCTGCTGGAAATCCAAAACAAAAACAGAATTACCTGGAAAAACTCAGCAGGTCTGGCAGCATCGGCGGAGAAGAAAAGAGTTGACGTTTCGAGTCCTCACGACCCTTCTCTCAAGTTCTGTCGAAGGGTCATGAGGACTTGAAACGTCAACTCTTTTCTTCTCCGCCGATGCTGCCAGACCTGTTGAGTTTTTCCAGGTAATTCAGCATTTGACTGAGTTTGGCATCAAGCAGCCCTAGCAAAACTGACTTTAGTGGAAAATGGGGGTAAAGTCTCCACTGTTTGGAGTCATACCTAGCACAAAGGAAGATGGTTGTGGTTGTTGGAGGTCAATCATCTCAGTCCCAGGGCATAACTGCAGGAGTTTCTCAGGGTACTGTCATAAGCCCAACCATCTTCAGCTGCTTCATCAATGACCTTCCTTCCTTCAAATGGTCAGAGGTGGGGATGTTCGCTAATGATTGCACAATGTTCACCATTTGAGACTCCTCAGATACTGAAGCAATCCATGCCCATATGCAGCAAGACCTGGACAACATTGGGCTGATAAATGGTAATATTTGTGCCACACAAGTGCCAGGCAATGACTATCTACAAAGGAGGATCTAGCCATCTCCCCTTGATTTTCAGTGGCATTACCATTGTTGAATCCTCAACTTTCAACATCCTGGGGGTTACCATTGATGCAGAAACAGAACTGGACCATCCATATAAATAATGTGACTACAAGAACAGGTCAGGGGCTGGGAATTCTATGGCGAGTAACTCTCCTGACTCCGCAAAGCCTGTCAACCATCTACAAAGAAAAGTTAGGAGTATGATGGAATACTGTCTACTTGCAGCTCCAATAATACTTAAGTTTAACGCCATCCAGGACAAAGCAGCCCGCTTGATCAGCCCTCCCTCCACCAGCGATGAGCAGTGGTAGCAGTGTGTACTATCTACAAGATGCACTGCAGCAACTCACCAAGGCTCCTTCAACACCACCTCCTAACCCCACAACCCGTACCACCTTGAGGGATAAAGGAACAGATGCATGGGATCACCACCACCTGCAAGTTCCCCTCCAAGCCACACACCATCCTGACTTGGAATCATATCACCGTTTCCTCACTGTCGCTGGGTCAAAATTCTGAATCTCACTGACAGCACTGTGGGTGTACCCACAGCACATGGATTGCATTGGCTTAAGAAGGTGGCTCACTACCACCTTCTCAAGGCAACTAACAAATTTCCCTCCTACCTTTTGGACATTCCCAAATACAATCGCATCTTCCAGTTTTCTCGCCTCCTCTCCTTAAGATGACATCTGTTGATGAGGTATATTTCTACAGCTTCTAGATCTAACATAGTGGGTATTCTTCATTGTGTGAATCGTAGGCAGTGATTGCATTTATGGTATAAAGAATCATTGAAAATCAATGGTATCCCCGAAAATTGCTATTTACGGTGCAAATTAAATTATTTGGTGGAACCACAACAATATACAAATGTAAATGTTAATGAGCAATTTGTTATACATGTCAGAGAATCTGTAATATCTTTTTTTGTTTTTTTTCTTTAAGCCATTACTGCACAATGCCTGAAATCAAAGTGCACAATATTGTGATCTCAATTCAGTAAGTACTGTAAGATTAGACCTTTTGCTTAGTTGGTAGAATGCAGATGTAATCCAAGTAAATGAATCTGTAATTCACTTTTCTTTTAATCAGGACCCCCGTTTTTTTCCCTTTGCGGAGCACGCACTCTATGCATCCCATGTCAAGGGAAAAATGGAATGGTCCCATTCACAAACTCGTGTTTGTGTTTCCCTCTATCATGAAGGATGGGATATCCTGTTCTGCACAGGCACATTGTTTCTGTGCAATAGTGACTGCCTGAACCAGAACCAGGCAGTTTTTTGTGGTGGTCCCGATAAACTTGATAGTTGCGTGGAAAGGGTCTTATCTTGGATTATAGCTTTAAAATATTGTTGTGCTCATGTGTGATTATAGTTCCTTTCCCATCTGGCCCATTTTGCACAAGCAATCTGACCTTTTGTGTAGTACCAAGATTGTGCTATCCCTCCCAATTTGGAACTGGACTGAAAGTTACAGCCTCAGTATGTCCCCCTACCCAGAGACTTGTTACGATTTCAATCACATCCTTCAGGTTTACCATGGGGAGAATTTTCTCACCGTTGTGGGGGGTGGGGTGGGGTTGGACAGGGGAGGGCTTGGGCAGGCGCGTAGCTGATCGCCACCCGCATTTGGCTGCGTGCCGCCATTTTACGTGGGTGAGCCAATCAAGGCCCACCCAGCGTGATGCGCACCCAGAAGCGCTGTAAGCTCCCTGTGCAGGCAGGGGGATTAGGCTGAGCTCTTTCGAGCATGCAGAAATCTCCCAGAGGCACAGAGCTGCCTCAGGAAGGTTAGTTTGATATTTGAAAATTTTAATAAAGGAAAAACGTTTTTTAAATGTGTCCCCTCGTGTGACAGTGTCACATGAGTTGGGACATGGCAATGAATTTTATTTAAAAATTTTAATAAACTTTAAAAACCTTCATGAAACCTCATCCCGCCCGTGGATGAGCTTTAATGATAAAGGCGAAGGCCACCTGGGCTCTTCGCCTCCCGCCAACTTTAAGGTTGGATGGGCAGCTCAGTTAATTAACTTAATTGGTGTTTAAATGGCTTTAATAGGCCTTTGACAGTTCAGCGACCTGAATGACGTGCAGTGACATTGGGACGCATGCTTAACATCACCTTGCGTCATTTTATGCGTTGGCGAGCGGGCACCACCCCCACTCGCCAACCCGAAAATTCTGGCCCATGTTCCCATGTATCGTTGCACTTTGAGAAGCTGCTGCTAACAGCTAGTCACTTTAAAACAAATGCAGTTGCGCAAGCAAGTTATTTAAACATAAATCTTAGTGTAGAAGCCTTCCTGAAATATAAACTGAGCTGCAGCTGCTTCTGATAACTGAAATGGATCAGCTAAATAAATGCAGCTTCAGCTTTCCTAAAATGTGTGTGTAAAAATAACAGCATGAAACAGCTGAGAGTTCTATTATTTATTGTTTTTCATCTTTTCCAGAGCAACAGTGACAGCTTGGTATTTGTCTCATTCTGAGCAAGTCTCCTTCGATGCCTACCAATACGTTGACTGTGGCTCCAACACCACCCGTCTTCACAGCCCCTACTACCCTTCCCAGGGCACCCATTTGCAAGAGCTGCTCAGTTAACGCAAATGGTGTTAGTGCCCTTTTCACTAAAGGCTTCCAGCATGGCACAAACACTTCTCTGTGTGTAGATATTGTGCTCCTGGACTGATGACACAACCCGTCAGCCAGTTCTGCACTCATCTGCCTGATTATTTTATAGTGCTCTGTGTGGCAATGTAATACTTGTAAGAGGAGTACATTAATTTGGGATATGGAGCATGTAATGGCAGTTAGATAATCTGATAGTTCTAGTAATAGGAAGTTCTGCTGAACTACCAGAGCTGGAAGATGAATTAAATTCAGCTGGGAAAAGAACAGGGGCTGAACTGTGAACTGATGTTTGTTGATCGATTTCAGATAAAATAGCTGCACTTTTCATGACCTCCAAATTTAAATGTATGATTCCTTAAATAAGTCACCATTTGTTTATTAGACTGCTGCCTCCCGTTAGAAGAGATGAGAACATACAGAATGCTTCTTTTGTGTAACATCTGCAGACAACTCTCTAGATAACATCTGGGAGGTTCTTATGCATTTATAGATCGTGTAGATTGAAATTCCTAAAAAAGATACATATATGTAGAATTATCAAAAGTATTTAGACTACAGAAAGACAAGATATCCAATATCTAACATGGAATAATGGAATATGCAAAATAATTTATCAAGCAAAGTCAGATATGCAATACTTAGGTTTGGAACATTCTGAGTGCATTATTTAGTGTATTCCAGAAAGCTATATTGTTTAGTACATTTCTACCACTGTGAAAGCAAATTCATCTATTTTATATAAAATATTCAGTGCAGGCCCTGTATGTTTTAGTAGATAACTGCTTTGTATATTGTAGTAATGAGCCACACTGGTCAAGATGATCCTATTTTTGACCCCTGCCTTGTTCTGATCTGGATGTTCTCTGTTTGGAAAGAGGGGGTGGAAGATTGAAGTACATTTTGGCTTAGTGTCCCTGGGCTAGGGCAGGAAAAGTAGACCATGGTTCCTGCTCCAGATTGTGAGTGTTGATTGGGCTCAGCTGTGATACTCCCTATAACTGAACTGGCTACGGCCACATACTGACAATCCCACACTTGGTGCCAAAGGGTGCCTATGGGACTATACCACACCATGACACCACCTCTTCAGCAAAGGAGGGAAGAATGCTAGAGAAGAATATTTTAAAAAGGAAACCTGATTGTTTAGATAAATGCTTAGCCAAGTTATATAGTCAGTCCCAGAAGGTGTCCCCAGTCCATGAGCACTAAAGTAGCTTTGAGTGTGACTGTGTTTTAACCACACTGAGCAAATAGCCTATTTTAAAAAGCCTTAGATTTATTATTGTAGTTAATAGTAGTAATTCACTATTTTATCTGTCATTTATGTACTGTTCTCTCCTGTAATATATTAAGGGAGCATGTTAGCATTTTCCGCTTGTGTGCACACTTCAAGTTCCTTTGGGAGGTGAGGGAATGGTTATTAGCATAGAAGGTGCTATTATATTCCATCTATATCATAGTCACAACTTAACACGTTCCAAATGCAGTTGGTGATCCCTGCTCAAATGCTTTTAATTATAGGGGATTTAAAGTTATTTAAAGCAGGATATTGTTCTTGCCCCAAATCAACCCACACAGACCCCAACAAACTTGTCTAAAGTTTATTTTGATGGGTGTTTGGGAAGAACTCTTTATTACCATACATGGTTCTCAAGAGTGGTTGCTGTCCATTGGATTGGGTTTGCTGATGAGAAACACTTTTTAAAACATACTTTGCCACTCCAGATGTGTCATCACCAAGTTAGAAACTGACTGGCTTGGGCAGGATTTGCTTCTGTCAAATTTGCGCACACTGCACCAAGTACTTTTACTGCAGGCCTACACATTTCGGCAGCCACAGTTTGCAAATATATGTGAAATCTTTCACATTATTCCCAGCCACCGTTTTGTTCATTACTCAGTGTTTCAGCCACCTAGGACATTACTTCCTATTTGCATCACCAGTGGAAGTAAAGTTAACTCCTGTGTCTCGCAGACAATACTGAAAAAATGTATTTCTGGATTGAAGAATAACTCTCTGCATTCCATGTTTCAGGCCAAAGTATTATCTTGCCATATCCACGGTTCAGTTATAAATTAGTTTTTCAGCTGAACTCTCTGTCCACTCATCTTATGGAGTTGGTGACACCAATGATGGTGAATTTTCTATTTCTTGCAACGGAAGTATAAAATCGAGTGGTAGACCAGGCTTTCTTAGAGGAAGGAAGACCTGTGTAGCTCGATTCTGTGGGACTTATTCCCAGTGTAGAGCTCTGTTTGCTGGAACTGTATGTCACAAAAAGTCACTTAATGTTATAGGTCCAAACCTATGGCCTGTCCCTGTCTTGTGTTGAAATTATTAAACAAAATAGTTTTATTAAAGCCTAATTAAGCCAATCTATTCTATCCCTTGTCTTTGACAATTGTTGCTTAGAATGACACACAAGGGCAAATTTTACAGCATCTCACATGCATTTGACCTTTCAGATTATCACAGAACTAATGATTTTAAAGTACCAAAAATTATGGTGTACAAGATTTGTGTTGGTGGTATACAAGGACACGCTGTGATGTGAGTGCTTAAAATTTACCCCATGCTTCTGATACTTTAAAAATAATGACATTGAGTTTGATAAAGCTAGGAAACATTGGGTCAGAGGAGGTGAGTTACTGTGATTGTCATGTGTACTGACACTGACTAAAAAAATGCATTTATGATTTCACCAAATGACAGGCCAGAGGAACGTTTCATTTACACCCTAATGATGTTGGTACACGTAGTAACTAGGAGAATTTGTATTTTGATAAATAGTGTGCTCTGTTACCTCAATTTACTAAAATTTCCTGAATGTGAAGGCACTTAGTATATACTTTGAGATTCCTCGCTTTTTTATTTGGCAATATGATCACTTTTGTGTAATGGGTTTGTTTCACTCATGGTGCGTACATATAAGTTTTGTTATTATGTGATGTAAGGACATCATATTTTGTTAGCAATAGCCTTTAATATAACTGACATTATCCACAATGATACATCATCTACAACCACAAACATAAAATGTTAAATGTATTTTGAACTTCTGCCATAACATTTTTTCTTTGTATTACTGTGGAATACTTGTCTCCTCATCTTTCATTTTTTTTTATTATTATTCATGGGACGTGAGCATTGCTGGCAAGGCCAGCATTTATTGCTCATCCCAGTTGCCCTTGAGAAGATGGTGGTGAGTTGCCTTCTTGAACCACTGTAGCTCATGTGGTGTAGGTACAGCCATAGTCCTATTAGGGAGGGAGTTCCAGGATCTTGACCCAGTGACAGTGAAGTGAGAAGAATAGCTTGTGTGCAAAAAATGTTAGCACACATTGACATGACAATGTGCTGTAATTAATTGTGCTGTGACTCTTTCTGTATAAGTGTATATAGGGAAAAATCCACCCCCCCCTCCAAAAGGGGGAGGGGAGTGCGAGACCGGGTGCATTTCCGATCGGCGCCCCCACTTGAGGCCAATTAAGGCCTGCCCAGCGTGACGTCTACCAAGAAGCACTATGTGCTCCCTGTGCAGGTGGGGAGGGGGGGGGATTTCTCTCTCCTAGGAGTGCGCTTTTTCACGCATGTGCGCGAAAGAGCACACTGATCTCCCTGAGGCTAAGTGCTGCCTCAGGGGGATCAGCTTCGAATTAAAATTTGCAATACAAATGATAAAAAAATTTCCCTGACATCTCCCCTCATATGACACTGTCACATGAGTCAGGAGGTGTCCATAACTTTATTTGAAACCTTTATTAAAAATGTAAAAACCTTGATGAAACCTCATCCCGCCCTTGGATGAGGTTTCATGCTTTCTCTGAAGCCCGCCAGGTCTCCTGGCCTGCCCGCCAACCTTAAGGTTGGACAAGCAGGTCCATTAATGACTTTAATTAGTTTCTCAATGGCCTCAATAGGCCGTTGACAGGTCAACGGGTGCGCAGCTGACTTGGCTGCGCCCCCGCCAACCTGAAAATGGAAATGACACGGGGTGATGTCGGGAGTTCCACCCAACTTCATCCCGCATCATTTTATGCGGGCCCCGCCCCAGCTCACCAACCCAGAAGATCCTGCTCATAATTAACTTTTATGCTTGATTCTACACAATTATAACTAACAAATTGAGAAGTGGTGTGCAAATTTGAAAGGCTCTAGACACACAACTTGAGAACCAATGTCTGTGATAGAAGAAATGAGAGTAAGTTACTCATAGACATGCCTCTGTTAGTAAATTCATGACTTAAAATGGTATTTAGCTATGCAGACCAGGAAAGTGTCAGATTCAGTTTCTGGTCTGTGTCCATCTGAGCATTGGCAGCATTTGACATGGTACAGGTAGCCTCAATGCCCCTGTGCTAGATAAATGAATTTTATGTGAGTTCCTGATTACAATCTACCAACTCCTGCTAGTAACTGCAAATGATGGGCTTAGATCAGGCTTGGAGAGCCTGGCCTCCATATTTGAATAATCCTCCACTATTTACTCTCTTGGAGAGGGTACTTAGGGAACTTTCCCTAGTCAGAATCTTCAGCAAATTGAAGGAGAGAAAGGGAAGCATTTGAGAACTTGCTTGGATATGCATGCTAACATTAGTGACTGAACTATGTTAAACTATGTACTTCAATTAATTTAGTTGACACCTCCATTATCCACTGTATGTTTTAGATTTGAGAGAACTGACTAATGAAAAATGTTTTGTAATTAGCATGTTATTTTAGAGATTTACTGTGCATTGTATTTTACTCATTATTTATGGATAAACCGGTGGCAGTGAGATAATAGGCACAAGACCTTACTGCACACCACAAGACCTTACTGCATATTATTTGGGCTTGCACTGCTCCCCAAAATGGCACCTAATATAAATAAAGCAACTGTAATAAAAATGAAATGCAGTTAACTTAATTTTATTTACACATCTGTAGTCACATTTTTAAATGTACAATATCAGAAATTAAGCAGTGGATTAAAACCTAAATTTAATCCCGAGCTTCAGGTGAATATTAGCTTTGTTCTGCTGCTTTACAATGTGATCTGAACTGGATTAAGTTTCAATTTTGTACTTCCTTCATAGGTATCATTATTCCACGTCATTAAGCATTCTAAAGACACCTTTCAAGGCAGCCCATGATAATTAATTAAGCCTGTGAAATATGTTGCCTCATTGCAATTAGTGTCTTCAGTCTGTATTACTGGTAAATCACGGGATAAACACAAACTGTTATTAATTTACAGTTGGTAAACCACTTCTCCTGCAGTGAGAAAAGGTTTAATTAGCTATTCTGAATTAATTCTTCAATTCAATGGAAGGAAAGTTTAAAGCTCTAGTTAGTAATCGAGGCAAACAGTGGGCTTGAGATTTTGATGGTTAACTAAGTAATAAGTGATGAGGACTAAGGCAGCTAGTTTATCAGTGTCAACTAGATAACTGATTCATGGAATTTCCCAGTTTTACTTATCAGTGCATTGGGAGAGGTACTCCACATTTTGGTGTAGAACATCTTGTCCTGAAAACTCTCTAACTGCTGCTTAGCAAAAGCTAGCCCTGAATTGGGCACTGTGTGTCACCTAGCGTGAAAACTTTAAGTGCAGGGTTTGTACTCTTGTCATTTAATTTTTGTTCAGATTATGAAGTAATTTCCAGTGCTAATAGTTGATGGCATGACATCATTGCATCACCAGTCATGTCATTGCGCCTCTATTCATGTGTAACCCAATGATATTTTAACATGTTAACCATGCTCCTGAAGTCCAAAGAAACTAGAAAAATGAAGTGCTGGTGTTAATGATGCCACCTGTTTGTAAGTTTGGGAAACATACTTTGTGTTCATTCTTTGCCACTAACCAATGTGCATACCAAACAGATTACTGCTTACTGATTTTTTTTGATGTACAAATTAACTGTACCTAATGATAAAATGTTATTTTTAATGTAATGAGTTCTGTGAAAAGTGGTGTATCACACTTGAGCATTATTTTAGATTGGTATTGCCCTAAGTTTTCAAATGGATTGTCTTGTAATTATGGCTTTGTTGCTAATTAAAGGTTAACTGAAGTTTCTTTGTGAGGTTGAATTAATATAAATGCATAGTAATTTGTAACTAATGGAAATCAGTTGCATGGTAACTCAGACAGGACTGTGGTGACTCAGATATTAATACTCAACATTTCACTTACAAATTACTGATTTTGAAATGGGTTAGGAGGATTAAAGGGAAAGAGAAAATTAAATATTACCACCTTGGATAAAAAGGGGTTTGCATGTATCATCAATTCCAATTGCCCATGCTTCCCCTGGTGGCAAATGGATGTAATTCTCTCAAATGATGTAACAAAACTTGCCAATTCGATATAGGACACACAAATCAATCAAGGATCAATGCATATATTCCCATTTGGATTTAGTTTTGATTTTTTATCAAATTCAAAAACTCCTTCAAATTCAGATTACCTTCTAATGGTAGGTCCCAGGCTTAGAATGCTTTCATGGCTGCTGGTGTTCCTTACAACAACAACCTGTATTTATATAATGCCTTTAATATAAAACATCCCAAAGAGTTTCACAGGGGCCTTACAAAAGAAAATTCCATAATACACCACTTAAGGTGACACTAGATCAAATGGCCAAAAGCTTAGTCAAAGAGGTAGGTTTTAAGGAGTGTCTTAAATAGAGCTAGTAAGCCAGAGAAGTTTAGGGAGAGAATTCCAGAGCTCAGCACCCAGGTGGCTGAAGGCATAGTGACTACTGGTGGAGCAATTAAAATCGGGGATGCTCAAGATGCTCTTACAAACATGACTGCAGAGATCTGACAGTTACAGGACTAGGAGAGGTAACAAAGGCATGAAAGGGTTTCAACAGCAGATGAACTGAGGCAGGGGCTGAGTTGAGCAATTTTATGGAAGTGAAATAGGTAGTCTTTGCAGATAGATGGCCAGAAGCTTGACCCAGGGTAATATAAGACACTAAATTTGTGAACAGATTGGCTCAGTCTGAGACAGTTGAAGGATGGGGTTAGTAGCTGGAGAACACAGTTTGTGGTGGGGACTGAAGACAATGGCTTTAATCTTCTCAATATTTAATTGGGAATTTCTGCTCATCCAGTACTGGATATCGAACAAGCAGCCTTATAATTTAGTAACAGTGAAGGAGCTGTGAGAGGTGGCAGTGAGGTAGAGCTGGGTGTCATCAGCAAACATGTGAAAACTTTCAAGTGATGTCACAGAGGAGCAGCATGCAGGTGAGAATTAGGAGGAGTCCAAGGATTAAATCCTATGGGGATACCGGAAATAACAGCATAGGAGCAGGAAATATATAATTGATGGTGATACTCTGGCTTTGTTTTGACAGGTAAGAATAGAACCAGGCAAAAGCAGCCCGCACAGTTGGGTGACAATGGAGAGGCATTGGAGGAGGATGGTGTGGTCAACTGTCAAATGTTGCAGGCAGGTCAGGAAGGATGGGGAGAGATAGTTTTTCTTTGTCATAGTCACATAGGATATTATTTGTGACAATAAGAGCCATTTTTGTGCAATAGAAGGGCAGAAGTCTGATTGGAGGGATTCAAACATGGCGATCTTAGATGCTAGCAGGAGCTGAGAGGCATGATGTGTTCTAAGGGCCCCAGTTGAATAAGAACTACATTTTTTTGTTTGAACCACAAATAATTTAACCCTAACCTCGAGTTATGATGATTAAATCTAATTATATCCTCAGATGATTATGGCAATACATGTGGGTTACAATTGCATATCCTGGCACTTTTTGTGTTACGCATTTGATCAGAACACAGCACTGTCAAAACGTGCCTCTTCATGACACCCAACTGGGGAAGGCTACATAGTTAATGCACCCACTGTTGCTGGAGTAGAGCTTCATTGCATCACCAAAACAATTCACACAATTTGTGATTCCCTTGACCAAAGCATAAAATTTGGAAACTTACAGAGAACTACATAACATCAACAAGAATGCCAACATCTTGCTTTTACTACTCTGACAACACAGCTCCTCTTTAAATGAGAGCTACGTAAACATCATGGTACTAATATATAAATGCTAATCTCCCTGAGTGGCTAACATCCAACATCAACATTATTAAAGAATAGCAAATAATGTAACATACCATTTTGCACAACGAACTTGTGTGCACAATTCCTCACTGGTAAGTTCCCAATTTCAGCTATTCTATAATATGCAGGCAAAGAGCATTCATCACAATAACGGAAAGGAAGAAATGAAGAACACTGAAACAGTGATGTGGAAAAGTGGGAATAAACATGCAAATATACTTGGATAAAGTTCCTCTTTTGTTCTCATAGAAGTTGATCTGTTTCTTATGGGTTTGTTAGTGGAATCTTTACTAATAATACTGCATACGGTGATTCGAATCCAGAAGTCAGTCGGGACTATTTTCGAGCAACTTGAGCAAATGGTTTGAGAGAGTTGTTAACCAAACCTGGGAATAGTGTGTGCTGCAAAGGAGCAGATCAAGAGGAAGGAAAATATGTTTTAAAATATGTTGCTATACACCTCCTAGACTTGTTTACAAGGGCTCATACAGGGGTATGGAGATATATAATAACTTTCAGGATTACACAAAAACAGTTCTAATAACAGAACCCTAGGTAATTGAAAAGGAAAGAGAGAAGCATTGTGCTGACAGCTGACAAATAATGAATAATGTTGAAAAGCTTTTATTTGCTTGAGCTTTTTAGACTGGTCCTGAGGTTGTTCAACAAGCTGAATGTAACAATCTGTACTATTTTGCATCCTGGTACTGTCTAAAACATACAGAACTTTTCTCAGTTGGAGGGAAGGGTTTCATTATCTGGAGGCTATGATGCCTGACGGATGGTTCAATTCTTCACCATTGTTGATTATAGTCTGTGGACTAAAGCACAAAAAGGAACAGAGCATATATAAATCATAATGGAATTCATTTAAACAGGCAAGACCTTTATGTCAAGGTCTATGCTTTAATGTTTAACATACTTAATGAGCTTTTCTTTTAATCTGTATATATTATTTTGGTTCTCTCACAACACTCTTGATACAGGTTCAAGTAAAAGGGCAGTTCCATAGCAAGCCTTTGTCAGCTGTAGGAGGGTTGAGCAGTAAGTTTGCAGATGACGTGAAAATTGGTGGGGTGATAAGTAGTGAGGAGGATAGCCTTAGGTTACGGGAGGATATAGACGAGCTGATCAGATGGGTTGATCGGTGGCAAATAGAATTTAATCCAGATAAATGTGAGGTGATGCACTTGGGCAGGACAAACAAGGACCCTGGAAAGTACCAAGGATCAGAGGGACCTTGGTGTGCGGGATAGGTAGTTAAGGTGGTTAAGAAGGCATATGGGATACTTGGCTTTATTAGGCAAGGTATAGACACTCAGTCACTGGATCCACAAGAGAAGGAATGTTGTTTGATATGAAAGTTTGCCTTCAAAAGGAAGCAAACCACCAGTGTGACAGCTAGTCATATCCTATCTACTTGAATGATTGGCTTATTACCTTAGTGGAAAATAACTTCTTGATCTTGGGTGTTCAAATCTTCCTTTGGATTTCAAAGATAATTGGAACTGTATAAAATGCTGCTTAGGCCACAGCTAGAGTATTGCGTGCAGTTCTGGAATCTGCATTATAGGAAGGATGTGATTGCACTAGAGAGAGTGCAGAGGAGATTTACCAGGATGTTGCCTGGGCTGAAGAGTTTTAGTTATGAGGAGAGATTGGATAGATCGGGGTTATTTTCTGTGGAGCAGAGGAGATTGGCGGGGGGGTGGGGGGGGGCATGATTGAGATGTATGAAATTATGAGGGGCATAGATAGGGTAGACAGGAAGGAACATTTCCCCTTGGTGGAGGGATCAGTAACCAGGGGGCATATATTTAAGGTAAGGGGCAGGAGGTTTAGACAGGATGTGAGGAAGAATTTTTTCACCCAGAGAGTGGTGGGAATCTGGAACTCTCTGTCTGAAAGGATGGTAGAGGCAGAAACCCTCATAACATTTAAGAAGTATTTGGATGTGCACTTGCGATGCCACATGGCATACAAGGCTATGGGCCTGGTGCTGGAAAATGGGATTAGAATAGTTAGGAACTTGTTTGACCGGCGCAGACTCGATGGGCTGAAGGGCCTTTTTCTGTGCTGTAGACCTCTATGATACTATAACTACGAACTGAAATGTACATTCTCATGCATGTCATGAAGGTGCAGTTGAACAATAACCCTTTCACCTTGATATTTCACACCAGAGATTGTGTGGGGGACCCATCATGCTCCCCTCTTCACTCCAAAAGGCTGTCACACTAATGTTTAAGATTGGAACAGCCAAATGTATCTGCTAGTAAGGTAATTTCACAGAAGTGAAAGAATTCAGCAGATAATCAGCAACATAAGGCTTGACCCACAGACTGTTGAAGGGTCTGGAAATAGACTTTCAATATCTGTGTCCTTTCCAGGTTCTTTTAACTGAGTTCCTAGTTCAGAAAACAGTCACACCTGCAGCACATAGAAAACCTGCAACTCCTTGAATTATCTTTGAAATCCAAAGGAAGATTTGAACACCCAAGATCAATAAGTTATTTTCCACTAAGGTAATAATTAAGCCTATCATTCAAGTAGATAGGATATGACTAGCTGTCACACTGGTGATTTGCTTCTTTTTGAAGGCAAACTTTCATATCAAACAACATTCCTTCTCTTGTGGATCCAGTGACTGAGTGTCTGATATGGATACTTAACCATATTTATTAACGAGAGATAGCATTAACTTATATACACATGGCTGCATCAAGTAACCTCCATACATGTTGATATACCAAGACCCGTTTTTGCATGAGGTATTTTCCTACAAAAACCAAAGTCTTAAAAGTGTATCAACTTTAAATTGGCTATTTTTTGTCAGGCTGTGCTAATATAAGAAGACATAAATTTAGATATGTTAGCGACATGATGGAGCTGTGCTTTCTTCACAGGTTCCATGGTTCATAGAACCATAGAAAAGTTACAGTGCAGAAAGAGGCCAGTCAGCTCATCATGTCTGCACCGGCCAACAGAAGAGAAAAAAATAAACTAGCCGCTCACTTTTAATTCCACTTTCCAGCACCTGGTCCGTAGCCTTGCAGGTTACAGCATTTCAGGTGCAGACCCAGGTACCTTTTAAATGAGTTGAGCTTTAAAGCTCGATTTAGCCAGTGAATTCCTGATGCCCACCACCCTCTGGGTGAAAATGTTATTCCTCATGTCCCCTCTAATCCTTCTACCAATCACCTTAAATCTATGCCCCCTGGTAACTGACCCCTCACATGGACTACAGATATCCATTTGGTCAAAACAGTGCAGTAAAATATTGAAGCAAACATCTAGCTTTGGGGGAGAAACTGACAGTTTAAAAAAATGTCATAGTTACAGTCCCAGAATGAGCGTGAGTAGATCAGTAGCACATTTCGTAGTAGACAGGGCAATACTGTAAGCAGCCTGCATAGCCTCTGCTACATAATCCAATGGTAACAGAATAATTATTAGTTCCGTGGAAGGCTTTCCCATTCACAATACAGGAAGGGTTCAAGTTTCCACATCACAGAAGCAGGGTATATATGGAAGCTTGTCTTTTTGCTATGAATTTAAGCTGAAAGGGTTGGCTTAAATATAAGTTGCTGGGTGGAGATGCATTATGATAGTAGTAAACAATTATTAGTAACCACAATTTTCCCAAATAAACTTACACTGTATTTATAAATTACTCATCAGGCATGCCATTCACCACATAGAAATTGCAGTGCTCCAGGTGGAGTCCAAATACATTGGTCCACGATACCTTAGTGGCTAACTTAAAACATATCTTGCCATTCAACACTAATAAAAGTTTTTGAGTCAAATATTTTAACAATAATGGCATAGCCAATTTGTCCATTGATTTTGCTTCAGAAGTGACCAACCACCTATGGTGGATTTAAATCTGTATCATATAAATGTTTTGTTTATTAAGTGCATACATTCCACATTTGAGCAAGGTTTTTAAATCTCTGCCCCAATTTTTTTTCTCTAAATCCCTTCCTGTCACAGAATGTATTGACCCCTTGCTGATGGTATAGTTTCATTGGTCTCAGGTGCCCTCCTTTATTTATGGGAGATCCTGCAGGCTACGTGACTATGTAGTCATCACACTGAGCTAGATTCTGCTTTAACTCAACATATCTATTTCAGTAGGGGTTGCTACATGGTGGGCAGGGACCATGTCCAACTTTCCCCTAGTTAATCAACTGTACTTCCCCAGTGCTGCCTTAGCTGAGATCAGCTGAATCAGTATCCATCAGGGAACAGGTCTCGTCTTTATAGCTCAGATACTTACTGAAAAAGCTCACAGGAAAATCTGAGGATTCATACACTCATAAATATAATATATATACACATACAATAATGTGTTAATAAAGTTCTAAAGTTACTAGATCTGATTATCCCAAATACAAACCCAAAAGTGCTAGTTTTGTCCCTGTCTAAACCATGTATATAGCACAGCTTATAATTCAGATTTGTGCATGGAGCCTGCACTCTGAGTACTTACACTCCTACCATATTAAAATAATCTGCTGGTTAAATGTGTACTTGCAGAATGTACAGTCCCGTTAAGAAATGCTTTAAATGATTGCTGCTTCTGTTATTTTGATACATGAGAGAAAAAAGCAGTTTGGCTATTTTAGAAATAACTAATTAATTGAAGGCGGTTCAATGATATAGCAGAGTGCTACATCGCACCAATTATATGTGTACAGGATATACGTGTGTGCCAGCCATTGTCCCTACAGCGAAGTGGCAATCATGACTGTCATACACTGAGCTTTGGTAGGGTTCTTCCCCACAAGAAAGGTGGGGAGGGGTAAATCAGAGGAAACTTGTTGCAAGCAATGGTACAGGCAATGGAACCAGCGAGTCTACTGGCTGAGGAGTAATATATTGAGCAGAGTAATGCAGTGAGAGACAAAAAAACATTGCTATTGGCTACAATATAAAAATTCTCTACAAAAAGCTTGGATGCTAATTGATAGCATATCTTGATTATGTATTGCATTAAAATGAGCTTTGAATGCTCTTTTTTTAAAAGGACCAAAGAGTTAAATAAATCTGATATTAAAAAAGCTAGCCTTGGTAATGGTGACCATGAAACCATTGTCATAAAAACCCACCTGGGTCACTAATGTCCTTTAGGGAAGGAAATCTGCCATCCTTACCTGGTCTGGCCTACATGTGACTCCAGACCCACAGCAACGTGGTTGACTCTTAACTGCCCTCAAAAATTGTCTTAAAGCCACTTGGTTGTATCAAACCACGATTAAGTCAACAAAAACAAATGAAGTTGGACGGACCACCTGGCATTGACCTAAGTACCGGAAACGACAACAGCAAACCCAGCCCTGTCGACCCTTCAAAGTCCTCCTTACTAACCTCTGGGGCCTTGTGCTAAAATTAAGACAGCTGTCCCACAGATTATCCAAAAGCCTAACAGAGTCAAACTCACAGAACCATACCTTACAGACTATGTCACAGGCACCATCATTACCATCAATGGATATGTCCAGTGGTACGCAGTCAGGAGGGAGTTGCCCTGGGAGTCCTCAACATGGACTCCAGGCTACATGAAGTCTCATGGCATCAGGTCAAACATGGACAAGAAACCTCCTGCTGATTACCACATACCACCCTCCCTCAGCTGATGAGGCAATGCTCCACCATGTTGAAATCACTTGGAGGAAGCACTGAGGGTGGCAAGGTTGCAGAAGGTACTCAGGGTGGGGGACTTCAATGTCTGTCACCAAGAGTGCCGCTGTAGCATCACTACTGACTGAGCAGGCTGAGTCCTGAAGGACATAGCTGCCAGACTGGGTCTGCAGCAGGTGGTGAGGGAACCAAGAAGAGGGAAAAACATACTTGACCTCATCCTCACCAACCTGCCTCCCGCAGATGCATCTGTACATGACACTATCGGTATTAGTGACCACCGCACAGTCCTTGTGGAGACAAAGTCTCGTCTTCACATTGAGGATACCCTCCATCATGTTGTGTGGCACTACCACGGTGTTAAGTGGGATAGATTTCAAACAGATCTAGCAACTCACGACTTGGCAGACATGAGGTGCTGTGGGCCATCAGCAACAGAATTGTACTCGACCACAATCTGTAACCTCATGGCCCTGCATATGCCCCACTCTACCATTACCACCAATCCAGGGATCAACTCTGGTTCAATGAAAAGTGCAGGAGGGCATGCCAGGAGCATCACCAGGCATACCTAAAAATGAAGTGTCAACCTGGTGAAACTACAACAGAGGACTACTTACATTCCAAACAGCATAAGCAGCAAGTGATAGAGCTAAATGATTCCACAACCAATGGATCAGCTCTAAGCTCTGCAGCCCTGCCACATCCATTCATGAATGGTGATGGGCAATTAAACAACTCACTGGAGGAGGAGGCTCCACAAATATCTCCATCCTCCATGATGTGGGAGCCCAGCACAGTAAAGCAAAAGATAGGGCTGAAGCATTTGCAACAATCTTCAGACAGAAGTGTCGAATGGTGACCCATGTCGGCCTCCAGAGGTCCCCAACATCACAGGTGCCAGTCTTCAGCCAAATCAATTCACTGCACGTGATGTCAAGCAACGACTGAAGGCACTGAATAGTGCAAAGGCTTTGGGCCCTGACAATATTATGGCAATGGTACTAAGACTTGTGCTCCAGAACTTTCTGTGCCCTTAGCCAAGCTGTTCCAGTACATCTACACCACTGGCATCTACCCAGCTATGTGGAAAATTGCCCAGGTATATCCTGTCCACAAAAGGAGGACAATTCCAAACCGGCCAATTACCGCCCCATCAGTCTACTCTCGATGATCAGTAAAGTAATGGAAGGGGTCATCAACAGTGCTATCAAGCGGCAGTTGCTTAGCAATAACCTGCTCACTGATGCCCAGTTTGGCTTCTGCTGGGGCCACTCAACTCCTGACCTAAATACAGTTTTGGTTCAAAAATGGGCATAAGAGCTGAACCCCAGAGGAGAGAGTGACTGCTCTTGTCATCAAGGCAGCATTTGACCGAGTGTGGCATCAAGGAGGTCTAGCAAAATTGGAGTTAATGGGAATCAGGGTGAAAACTCTCCACTGGTTGGAGTCATACCTAGCACAAAGGAAGATGGTTGTGGTTGTTGAAGGTCAATCATCTCAGCTCCAGGACGTCACTACAGGGGTTCCTCAAAGTAGTGTCCTGGGCTCAATCATCTTCAGCTGTTTCATCAATGACCTTCCTTCCATCATATGGTCAGAAGTGGGGATGTTCAATGATGATTGCATAATGTTCAGCACCATTCGCGACTCCTCAGATTCTGAAGCATTCCATGTCCAAATGCAGCAACAATATCCAGGCTTGGGCTGACAAGTGGCAAGTAACATTCACACCAGACAAGTGCCAGGCACTGACTATCTCCAACAAGAGAGAATCTAACCATCGCCCCTTGACATTCATTGGCATTAACATCGCTGAATACCCTACTATCAACATCCTAGAGGTTACCATTGACCAGAAACTGAACCGGACTAGCCATATAAATACTGTAGCTACAAGAGAAGGTCAGAGGCTAGGAATATTGTGGCGAGTAACTCACCTCCTGACTCCCCAAAGCCTGTCCACCATCTACAAGACACAAGTCAAGAGTGTGATGGAATACTCCCCTCTTGTCTGGATGAGTGCAGCTCCAATAACACTCAAGAAGGTTCACACCATTCGGGACAAAGCAGCTTGCTTGATTGGCACAACATCCATAAATATTCATGCCTTCCACCACCGATCCACAGAGGCAGCAGTGTGTACCATCTACAAGATGCACTACAGGAACCCACCAAGGCTCCTTAGCACCTTCCAAACCCACGACTACTACCATCTAGAAGGACAAGGGCTTCAGAAACATGGGAACACCACCACGTGGAAGCTCCCCTCCAAGCCACTCACCATCCTGACTTGGAAATATATCGCCATTCCTTCACTGCCGCTGGGTCAAAATCCTGGATCTCACTCCCTAACAGCACTGTGGGTGTACCTACCCTACATGGACTGCAGCGGTTCAAGAAGGCAGCTCACCACCACCTTCTCAAGGGCAATTAGGGATGGACAATAAATGCTGGCCTAGCCAGCAATGCCCATATTATGTGAAATAATTTTTAAAAAGCAAAATTATAGATATGAGAGCACTTACTGAGTATCTTCTAATGTGTTTGTAACCAGGGGTCTGATCTTCAGTTGATATTTCCCGGTCAGGAGCTTCCAGGAAAAGAGAAAATCTCAATCAGTGTAATTTTACATTCATATCCGTGACATGTTGGAAGTTTACCATTTCTTGCCTAGCCTCCTTTCTCCTCTCCTGACATCACTGATTCGTAACTCATGAGGTTCAAAAGATACTGCGGCTCCTGGCACCTCGCCTAAGTAGCCATTTTCCATGCGTGAACATGGATAGGAAATATTGACAGGCTATTGGACTTTGGGTGCATCTCCCCCAATCATAAACCACTTGATGTCCACACACACACATATGCACGCACTTTCCAGCTGATGTGGACCAGGAGTAGAAGCACCAATTAATTACCTCCCCACTCTGTGCCACAGAACCTGTAAGGTTCCACCGCCTGTCCTGGTTCAGTTCAGTTAAGTCTGCACAGACTTGAAAATGAAGCTGAGGGCTTTCTCCTCTATAACGGTTAGTATAACATTGCCTGGTGCACTTATTCATTAAGCAATTGGGAAAACTCAAACTCATACTTTAAATCATTAAGGTCTTCAGGAGGATGACACAGAGTGAGGCTACTACTTTGATTGCTATAAAACATCTGTTCCTTTTATGGTAAATTTGGTCCAAATTTGACCTCCATTTTTGTTGTGTAAACCCAATGAACTCCAAACATCTGAATTGACTCAAACCATCTCAATCCTTGGTCTCGCAGCTGGACCAATTCAGAGATATATGGGGAAAGCAGCCACAAGGACTCAACACCTGAATCTGCGACTGTCTGATCCCTCAAACCACACACCAACCATGCACAGTGAGGAACAGTCTTCCTGCGCTAGTGACAGGATTGAATGGGGAAAATGGCAACATGAAACTGAAAATATAGCACCAGAGAGGGTTTGTATTAAAGGAAATGGATGAAAGTAGGTTAAAAATCTAAGAATTGGAAAGAAGACAAGTCAAATAGCAAATGGGTTACCTTGTGTTTTGATTTTAAAATGGTTCCACTCTGGGAGGAAGGAAAAACTGAGATATGAGGAATTCTACACTTATGTTGTCACAGAACAGAAGATAGAGTAGCAACCAGTGAGATGATGTTGATTTTAACACTGAATAAAGCAATGAGGGAGAGAGTGTAGCTTTACAGTATTGCAATTTAGGAGGAACAGGATAGGCGAGTTTCGAGTAGCATTTACCAGAGTAAAAGGTAACACAAAACCAGCGGAGCTAATGCAAGGGGAAATATCTTAGTTAAAGTTTATACATGACATACTTCACTGCCTTTGTACCTTTGCTTGTTGTTGGTTGATCTGAAGATTTAGGCTGTTTCCTTTTTATAAGCTCATCCTGAAACAGTAACAACAAAGTCAAATTTTATTATTACGGACTAGTCAAACATCATGTCGAGAAACCAGCCCTGGAGAGTGTACAGTTTTCATTGATAAGGGACAAGGACAGCAGCGGGTAGTATTCTCTGGTCTTAGCTTAATGCTAAAATCTCAGTATTAGGGTTGCCATCTGTGATTAAATATATTCCTGGAGGTTTCATCATATAACTTGCCCCCCCGCCCCCCCACCCACCCACACACACACACACACACACACACTCCAGCCATTAGTCGGCCAACACATCCATTATTGTAATACACTGTCTTCCTACACCAATTGGAAAGCAAGAAGACTCATTACCCAATTGGATAATGCTTGACTGTCAGCCAAACAGCTTCCCTCCTCCCCCATTTTCAATATTTTCCTATCTGGTTAAGAGAAACGTTCAAAGAAAATGACAAAAAAATCCTTTTTAATATCCCCCTGATGATTTTTCTCCAGGGTTGCACACAGCAGCGTCTGGGAGGTTGTTCTTCAATTCCTGGAGACTCCAGGGCAATCCATAAAGGGTTGGCAACCCTGTATTATGCATTTTGGTGCAGCCGCTTCTTAGAGGACAATGCACACAGGTAAACTACTTGTCCCTGCACGTTCTATACCAAATAGATGCTGCCATGTTACTCTTAAAATTATTCTTCTGCTGGGACTTTCGACCCGTGAATCTTGCACATCTGCTGGAAACGGAGCAAAAGCTTGCTAGGATTCACCAAGGCCGGCAATAGACAAATTTCTCAACCACCAGCGTCAACAAATAGCTTTCGGTTGCCTATGAGACCCCCAAGAACCATCGTCACTAGCACGGCTCACAATTCAATATATTTAATTAAAAAAGACAGCTACTTCTACCTAAACAACTATTAAGACGTTAACAACTGCATTCTTCAACACACCGTGTGACTGAGCTTCTCTCAATGAGGAACTGAGCCATAATGATGAAGAAATGCTTGGCTTGATCTATGCTAATCCAGTTACATATGTGATGGAGTGGCGGGTGGGCGAGGTTAGAAGTCAAATTTCCCATTACTGGTCGCTATCCGATGACCCCCTGTTGGAGAAATGAAAAGATGCTGGAAAAACATAGACAAAATCAGTCTTAAATAGTTCCGAAGAGTCATATTGGACGGGAAACGTTAACTTTATTTTCTCTTTCCACAGATGCTGCCAGACCGGCTGAGTATTTTCAACGCTTTCTGTTTTTATTTCAGGTTTCCAGCATTCGTAGTATTTTGCTTTTACTTTGGTCTTAAATAATATGAGTTACATATAGCATGAACTGCACAGAAAAAGGCCATTCGGCCCAGTGTTCCATGGTGTAGATCTTCGGTCAGAACTAGTTAAGTATGAGACGTGCAAGTCTCTTTACTTTAACCCATCATCTATCAGACGTTAAAAGCAAAAAAACTGCGGATGCTGGAAACCCAAAAGAAAAATAAGAATAAAAATACCTGGAAAAACTCAGCAGGTCTGGCAGCATCTGCGGAGAGGGATACAGTTAACGTTTCGAGTCCGTATGACTCTTCAACAGAACTCAAAACTCTTCTGTTGAAGGGTCATATGAACTCGAAACGTTAACTGTATCCCTCTCCGCAGATACTGCCGGACCTGCTGAGTTTTTCCAGGGATTTTTATTTTTATCTATCGGACGTTGATGACGCTGTTGTGTATGCCCAGCATTTGCACCTGTTAAAAACCAACCTTTGCCGGTGTGATGTGGACACTGGGTTAGCCCAGAATCTGACAAGAGTTTTATTAGCGCCTGTTAGCACAATAAACAAGTGACATGCTCGCTGAGTGTTGCAAGATATCGCAGGGCGACCCCACAACCAGGAGATAGCGAGAAACCCACACTTAGCAATGAAAGACTGGGTTACAAGTGACCGACTTGCCAATACAATCAAAAGGGCCCTTCCCTTCTGGTTATCGTTAGTCTTAGTCTATTTGGTGCATCACCACTTGCAGGTGTTTGTCAAGATGGCACATGCTGCCCTTGCCTTAAGGAGCATGTTACTAAAGAACCCTACCTGATGGGCCTTGATTCTTTTATCCACAATCCATTGCCTGCGTCTTCCTTCCCAATGTTGTGCAGAAGCCATTTCAGGAGTTACAGAGCTTAGTGTTCACTGCAATGCGTGCCTTGGGGACGCGAGCGAAGGTTAAATAAAACTGCACAAAGCCCCGGTGAACGGCGCTGAAAGCAGAGTAACCCTGCTTGGATTGACAGCTCCCACAGAGACCTGCTCACAAATTACAGCCGTTGCTCAGCAACAGGACGCCGTAAGTTGCCGGTGAAGGTCTTTTGCGGTCTTCAGTTGCTTTCCTGCAACAATTGCAGTCGCTTTTCCTCGCAAACTTTAAGTTTTAACACTGTTCTAACGCTGCCATCCTTACATTCGAAGTTGAAGCCACTGTATTTAAAACGTGATTTCACTTCCCTGCGCCTCTCTGCCAATGTCTCTGTCTAAAGTGCAGCCTTAAACACAGCACCATGTGGTCTTATTTATTCATCCTTGCATTTCAGAGGCATCAGTTTACCAAGTCACCCTTTATTCTAAGTATTATGTCGAAGGCTCGGGTAAGGAACACTGCGGTAAATTGCCGGATTAGGTGACGGAGGAGGAGGAATTTCCTCTCTCACAGGGTCCTTAGTCTTTGGAATTCTCTTCCCCATAGAGCAGTAGAGGCAGGGTCATTGAATATATTCAAAGCTGAGTTAGACAGATTGTTCCCTCCAGGACACCCTGGTCCACTCCTCCATCACCCCCCCTACACCTCAACCCCCTCCCACAGCACCTTCCCATGCAACCGCAGAAGGTGCAACACCTGCCCCTTTGCTTCCCCTCTCTTCGCCTTCCAAGGGCCCAAACACTCCTTTCAAGTGAAGCAACATTTCACTTGCACTTCCCACAAATTAGTCTACTGCATTTGTTGCTCCCAAGATGGTTTCCTCTACATTGGAGAGACCAAACACAGACTGGGTGACCGCTTTGCAGAACAGCTTTGGTCTGTCCGCAAGCATGACCCAGACCTCCCTGTCGCTTGCCATTTCAACACTCCACGCTGCTCTCATGCCCACATGTCCGTCCTTGGCCTGCTGCATTGTTCCAGTGAAGCTCAGCACAAACGGGAGGGACAGCACCTCATCTTCCGACTAGGCACTTTACAGCCTTCCGGACTGAATATTGAGTTCAACAATTTTAGATCATGAACTGTCTCCTCCATCCCCACCCCCTTTCCGATCCCCCCTTTTTTCCCAATAATTTATATAGATTTTTCTTTTCCCACCTATTTCAATTATTTTTAAATGTATTTCCATCCATTGTTTTATCTCTACCTTTTAGCCTATTTCGATTCCTTCACCCCACCCGCACTAGGACTATCTGTATCTTGCTTGTCCTGCTTTTAGCACATTCTTTAGATAATATCACCAGCTTCAACACCCCTTTGTCCTTTTGGCTATTTCCCTATCACCGGCCCTCTATCCAGCTCTACTTGTCCCACTCCCACCTTAAACCAGCTTATATTTCATCTCTCTTCTATTTTTACTTAGTTCTGTTGAAGAGTCATATGAACTCGAAACGTTAACTGTACTCTCCGCAGATGCTGCCAGACCTGCTGAGTTTTTCCAGGTATTTTTGTTTTTGTTTTAGACAGATTGTTGATTGACAAGGGATTCAAGGGTTGTGGGTGGGGCAGGGGAAGCAAGAAACTGCTATTAAGGCCACAGTCAGATCAGCCATGATCTTACAGAATGACAGAGCAGGCTTAAAGGCTGAATGGCTTACTCCTGCTCCTATCTCTTATGTTATGTCCCTATGAAAAAAGAGAAGCCTGAGAGCCACATATGGTTGTGAGGGAGGTTATACATGCTGGGCTCAGCCATCAGATGAGGAAAAATGTCAACACTAAGGACATGAACAGTGGCTATCAAAGACATACAGACAAATAGAAGACTGAGATCTGGTGCTTAAGAAGCAGGAAATCAACCATTTTCCTATGAATGTCTGCCCATATACAAAAAAAGCAATGTAAAAGAAAACAATGCCCATATACAAAGACTGTACACATGACTGTTTATATACAAGGAGTGCATGTACCTTTGACTAGATACAGAACCTTTGTGTGTTTCTCCAAGTATCTATGTACAGAAACTGTGTATCAGCGACTGGCTATGGGGGTCAGCCATGGCTCAGTGCTGAAGGTTATGATCAATTCAAGTCCCATTCCAGAAACTTGAGAATGATATCTAGGCTGACACTCTAGTGCAGTACTGAGGGAGAGCTGTGTTGTAGTAGATGCTGTTTTTTGGATGAATTGTTAAAACGAGGCCCTGTCTGCCCTCTCAGATAGACACAAAAGATCCTATTGCACTATTCAAAGAAAAACAGAGAGATTCTACTAGATGTCCTGGCAGACAGATTATCACACTACTGTTTGTGGGAGTTTGCCGTGCACAAAATTAGCTGCCGTGTTTCCTACAACAGAGACATTTCAAATGTAAGTCATTGACTGTAAAGCACTCTGGGACATCCTGTGAAAAGTGTTTTTTTTATATAAAAATGATTGTCACTACCTAAAAGACTGCTGAAACCAGTTTTTTCTGTGTATTGGAATTTTGACTGGTTAATCCCCAGACACAGAGAACTGGGGAAGATCAGAGAGCAAATCATTGGCTCCCTGTTAAGGACAAAATACAGAAGTATAGACCCGGAAAAGTCAGTAAGATTTGGTGAGGAAGTCAGATCTAAAGAAAGAAAGCTCCCTTCTTAATTATAGGCCCAATTACATTTACTGAGAAAACTAGTCAAACAAGTGGTATTTAGCCTGCTAAATAGGGTAGGAGAAATGCATTATAAAAACAGAAAATGCTGAAAAAACTCAGCAGGCCTGGCAGCAACTGTGGAGAGACAATATATGACTCTTCTTCAGACTCCAAACTTTAACCTTGTTTCCCTCCCCACAGATGCTACCAGACCTGCTGAGTTTTTCCAGCACTTTCGGTTTTTATTTCAAATTGCCAACACTCAGAGTCCTGTAATTTGATTTTATAAAGAGGAAAAATGCATATTGTGGCATAACAGTACTAAGCAAGGTTTTTTTTATTGTAGGCCCATTATCATATGATTAGATGTTGGGAGGTTGAACTGTAGGAACAGGAGTAAGCTATTTAGCCTCATGAACCTATTCCAACATTCAGGTAGATCATAGCTGATCTGTACCTTAACTCTATTTACTCACCTTGACTCCATAAAAGTAAACGCCTGATTGTACAAGATTATGAGGGGCTTGGACAGGGTGGATAGGGAGCAGCTGTTCCCCTTAGTTGAAGGGTCAGTCACAAGGGGGCTTAAGTTCAAGGTGAGGGGCAGGAGGTTTAGGTGGGATGTGAGGAAAAGCTTTTTTACCCAGAGGGTGGTGACGGTCTGGAATGTGCTGCCTGGGAGGGTGGTGGAGGCAGGTAGCCTCACATCCTTTAAAAAGTACCTGGATGAGCACTCGACATGTCATAACATTCAAGGCCAAGTGCTGGTAAATGGGATTACGTAGGTAGGTCAGGTGTTTCTCACGTGTTGGTGCAGACTCGATGTGCCGAAGGGTCTCTTTTGCACAGTGTGATTCTGGATTCTGTAAAGAGGCAGGGCCACTTTTTAAAGAGATCAGTGCTGCTGAGTCTAAGAGAATATCTAACACAGACATGAAATTTGTAACAATGCTATTTTTCATCATGTATACCAAAAAGTTTACCTCTCGATCACGTCCTTTCAAGGATGAATAGCCAAGTTTACCCGGTCTTTCTTCATAATTTGGACCTTGAAAGGTAGGAATCAGCTGCATGACTTGTCTGTGCAGAAGTTTCTGTGGTTAAGTGTCTCCCCTCTATCTTGGAAACAGAACTAAACATAATCTCAAGATTTGATCTGACTGGAGCACTCCAATTTTAGCTGCCTCAGTCTAACTAGTGCTCAGAATCCCCAAGCTTAGATCCTTTATGTGGAACTTTGTCAAATGCCTTTAGAAGCTGGGGTACCAATCCATTGGGGGTGTAATTTGGTGAAAAGCAATAAAGCAGGTAGCATCCTTCCATTTTGACTCCATTTTTTTATTCCTTCATGGGATGAGGGTGTCACTGGCAGGGCCAGCATTTGTTGCCCATCTCTAATAGTCCTTGAACCGAGTGGCTTGCTAGGCCATTTCAGAGGGCAGTTAAGATTCAACCACATCGCTGTGGATCTGGAGTCACATGTAGACCAGACCAGGTAAGGATGGCAGATTTCCTTCCCTTAAGGACATTAATGAACCAGATGGGTTTTTGTGACAATCGATGATAGTTTCATGGCCACCATTACTGAGACTGGCTTTATAGTTCAGATTTTATTTTATTAATTGAATGTCACCAGAGCCTTAGCCTGGGCCTTTAGATTACTAGTCCAGTGACATTACCACTACACCATCTCCTCACAAGTTATTACTGAGCATATAATTCTCCAATTTACTTGTGAAAATCTCAAGAACTGTTTTAAATACTGTTCCAAGTAATACTGATAGTGATTAGTTTTTTGATAGATTCTGTTAAGATTGAAAATCGAGTCTTTCTTCTGCTAATTAAATGTAATAAAGCCCTTCGGAAATTAGGTTGGAATGAAAGAATCTTAATCAACTATGTTGCTGACTCAGTTGTCAAGACTTGGTGCCCACTGCGCCGCTCAGAACGATTGCTGCAGCGCAAGAAGTTGGAGAACAGCTTGCACCGAGAAAATTCTACGACGTTTTCGGGATCGTGTCACTTTTCCTGATAATATTGATCGCAATTCAAAAGTGCTTTGTCTCCACAGGTCATATTTCGTGATGAAAGCACCAGTTTGTTTGAAAAATGCAAATAGGTCACATTAACGTGTGATGGATTCAGGCCATAACATTAATCACACGAATGTGAGGAACATGTTTGCAAACATCTCATTGTTCTTTCAGAAATCAATGCCCACCCATCAGTTTGAAAAACATTGAGTCTGGGCTATTTATATAGACTGCGGTGGTTAATTTGTGCACAGGGTTTTTTAAAAATTGATTTACATATTAGGAGAGAACGGTCGGCGCGCTGGTGTCAAGAATTCACCAGGCGGCGCTCATACCCCGTTGTGAAGGAACAAGTGGGAATCAGAAGTGAAATCTTGGACAATTCTTTCATGAGATGCCTCTCAGTCTTTAGCTGGGAATAAGTAACAAAAGACCGGAAAATGCATGTTTTTGAAATGTAATGTAAACTTGTAATGTAAACTACCCGCTTCAAAACGCTAGTCCTTAAAAAGCTTTCAGCAATACCTAAAATAACCATTCATGCTTTTCGGTCACTGGGGATGTGAGCTCCCATGTTTAATTTATTGAATGAGCATGTTTATTTCAGAATATTACATTAGAACAAAATGCTTGAACTATCAAAGTAGGAGATAACATAAGCAGAGCGACTGATGAAATGTGATTAGTAAGGTCAGTAACTTGATATAAGTTGCCACAGTTCATTCATAATGCTCTTTGACTACTCTGTGTAACTCACTGTTTATGCTGAAGGAGCAACGAGTACTCATTTTAAAAAGTAATAGCTGGCCTTGACTACTGAATATATATGCTTGTGCATAACAGGCTGTTTGCTGTCTATCTTATATCTGTGATGGTGCTCGATCCGGGAAAACATCCTCTCCCATCGTCCCATCTACAAAAACATAAAACTACAAGAAAAAGTGTTTCAGTTCTAATTATTATGTTATGATTAGATTTGGAGGAGTCGCGGAAATTTACTCAGCGACTACATGGCGTTAACAGTTTGGGAAAGTGCTAATTGTGAACGGTGCAGGCTGTTGTCCGAAAGTGAAACTGATCGGTTCAATTTTATAGTGAAATTATAAACAGCTTTTTAAAAAAAAACTGTATATATTATAATGTTTGATATGTCGTTTACACACAGTAATAGGAATGATTTTTCTTTCAGTTTTCTCGGTATCTCAGTAGGATCTCCTGCATCCCTCCACCTGCCCGTGTGAGCAGAAGCAACACTAAGGCAGGAGCATTCAGATAAAAGCAAAAAAACTGCGGATGCTGGAAATCCAAAACAAAAATAAAAATAGCTGGAAAAACTCCGCAGGTCTGGCAGCAAAGCTGTCATACACCTCTTTGTCCTTTTGTCTGTGACATCTTTTGGCAATCTCCACCTATCACTGGCCCTCTATCCAGCTCTACCTGTCCCAAACCACCTGACGCCCCCACCCCCCAACCCTTGAACCAGTTTATATTTTACCTCTCCTATTTTTCCTTAGTTCTGTTGAAGAGTCTCGAAACGTTAACTGTGTTCCTCTCCGCAGATGCTGCCAGACCTGCTGAGTTTTTTTCCAGTTACTTTTATTTTTGTTTTGCAGGAGCATTCTGTTCGCCTTTACAATGATTGTGTCTTTCTGATTTTGCTGTGCAGGCAACAGCCGGATTTTTGCCCCACCTCTAAAAAAAGATGCTTTTCGTGCCAAGAGAAAGGCAGAATCAAAACTCTTTGAATTTAAGGCTGGAAGGCTTTTCTCAGAGCAGCACATTGTCTAATTGATGTTCCACTGCAGCGAGGTACTGAGGTGCCATCCTTCAGATGTTGTTAAACTAAGGCCTTGCTCAGCTCTCGTGAATGTATAAGATTACATGACAGTTATTTGAAGAATAGGTCATATTTAAATTTCAGCTGAAACTGCTAAAACAGATTGTGTTGTTTTTTATCTCATTGCTGTTTGTGGGACTTTGCTGCATCCAAATTGACTGTCATATTTGTCTCCAATAAAAAGCTAACTACGTCTCAACAATGCCTCACTGGTTATGAAGTGCTTTAGGACATCTTGAGATGTGAAAGGTGCTATATAAATGCATGCTTTTTTCAACATGATAAACAAGTATAATATTTCATTTGAACACACTTCTGATGAAAACGTGATTTCTGAATGGTGTTAAATGAGTTAATTTGGTTCAGTTGAACAATCGAGGAAAAACCTTGATGTCAAAAGTTAACCATCCCATTGTTTGGTATTTTGTAAATCACAGGCATGGAGAGGATTCCTTAGTATTACCATCTCCACCCACTCAAACAAAGCCTGTCATACATGGGAGTGCAGTTGTGTGTAACTAAGAAAATATTTATTTCCCAAGTGTGATTGTTTTGCAGTCAGAGCTCAGCTGTCACCGTGTTCTTGGCACATGAAAAAATGGGATTCCTGAAATGTCTGTGGCCAGGACAAGACAATGATTTTTGTCAGTGTCTGGGATAAAATTGCAGGGAGGACACCAAAACATGATTTTTGAGACATTTTAGCATTCCGAAGGTGCATTTATGTATAAATATTTTGTGTGTAAAAACTATTTAATCTGACAGGTCAATATTAATAAGATACAATATAAGAAATATATGGTAATATATGATGATTGATATGGCATCATATACTGTTAAAATATCTTCAACTCTGTAGTTGTCCATATCTGCGCTCAGTACCTACACTCCGCCTTCAGGATAACGGAAGTGGGAAACATGTTAAATAATTTGGGAGAAAAATAGTTTACTTCTGCCTATGAAATATAATTCATAGGCAAGAACAAGTTCAGCAACAGCCAAAAAATGTCTGCATATTATAGATTGATTCGGACGAAGTTCTTCTTCCGCTCTGAAGAAGTCATGCGGACTGGAAACGTTAGCTCTGTCTTTCTCTCCACAGATGCTGTCAGCCCAGCTGAGTCTTTCCAGCATTTTTTGTTTTTGTTTCAGATTTCCTGCATCCTCAGTATTTTGCCTTTTTCTTCTTCTTCAGTCTATTTGACTTCATTCTTTTAGAAAAGCATACCTACTGCCTTCCCATTGTATCAGGTATGTGGAGGCTTTTTAATCAGCTTGGATAATGTATAAAGTTTAATTCAATGTTCTATTAATGTGCATTGATTTCAAGCCATTGAAAATAATCAAATTTAATATCTTGAATTAGGATTTATCCACCAACGAGGTAATAGTGTTAAGAATAGTTCTTTGCCAATTTACAGATCCAGAGTAGAGAAGAGGAAAAGCAACTTATTAGAAATATAAGCATAATTGCTGTTCTTTAGCCTTTGTAGCCTGGTTTCTGATGTATATGGTCCATAGGACATAAAACTGCAGAATCTAGACATTTCTTCAATGAGCCCAATGTCCTGGCTTCAAACACCTTTCTAGGCAACCCATTTCATCTGTTGATTACCGTTGTCTTAAACTTCCCCTATGACCATTCTAAGCTCACGTTTCACGGGAACCTGGAACTGATTTAAAAATATGGCATCTTTACTTATCAGGGTTTGGGAAACCATTCTTTCTTGTTTGTTGGAAACAGAAGGCACAATATCATAAACTGTTTCAAAATGCCCCACCTTAAGATTTGTGCATGGCGTCACTGTGATGAAATGGCACATGGTCCTTCACTGTCACCACTTTTTAATGGGGCGGATGCCTGTTTTATGTTTTTTTTTGGTGTCCTCCCTGTTTCACCAATCAGGTACTGCTGCAAATTCAAAAGGACAGACATGGGTGTAAACAAACGTAAAACACATGGGGAACATCTGTTTGAGATACATTTTTTAAGGTACTGAGGAACCATCTTGTTTCCTTTGCTGTATTTTTACTCAGCAAAAACTTATAACACAAGCCATTATTAATTGCTCCATATTATTAGGATTACAAGGTATAATAATGTTATAGAAAAGAATACATTAACTGTCTTATTAATATTTACAGATTCTTGATTTGTTTATGAATGTGAAGCAATAGTTCACTTGAGTGACAGTTTCAGCCTTCTTTTGGTTTCAGTTCAGATTGCACACAAAACATTCACATAACACTATACAAGAATGGACCTGTTCAACCTTATGCTTTCACTGAAGGCTGCCTAGTGCAAGTTGGGACTTGCCATGCAGCAGTATTAAAAGAGGGCAGCACACACAGTAAGAACAGGAGGCTGTAAACAACTGTAGACAAGTTCAGCATTGCTGTTTTCATCACTACAAACATCTGCTGTTTTGTGCTTTACTTTTGGTCAATTTATTTTCAACTTCTTTGGTACAGCAATGCCATGACTCAAATATAAGTTTCTAGACAAACACAATAGCTTCGCAAATGCCCTAACTTGTCCCAAAAGACTAATGGTACATAAGGGGTGAACTTCAAATGCAATTTAAATTTTGCAGTTCACATCAGAGAGGTTTTGCCTACTGGGATTGTATGCTGGGAGCTCACTTTCTCCAGGATCTTCCATCCATATGTGACCACGATTTTCTGCTTTGTGCTTCCCCTCAGTGCCAGGAGCACACTCACAAGCTCCCTCCTCTCCTGAAGGTGTTGACTCTGTACTGAGGTACAGAAATTTGCTGCTGACTACCCTCACCCAAGTACCCTTTCTGTGATTCCAAATAGTTAATGCCAGGTCATTCAGCCGCGAAGAGGAATTACAGCTGAGCTTGACCCAATCCTCAGCAACGTCCAAAGTCATGTACCAACCAGCAGAGGCTGTTGGATAGGGATCAAGGGCATGAACCTGGCTGATTTTTCTTCTCACTGGCCCTGGGGATGGTAAGATCAACTATAACAGCCCTGTCATTATCTCAGGTGTGATCAGCTAATTCAGCAAGGTATGATGATTTAACTTGAGCCTTTGCTATTCTTCTGCTGACCGGCTTTCCACTTCCCACTCTCCATAAGGTTATGTAAACTTTGCTGCCTGTATCCTCACTCACACCAGTTCCTGTTCACCCATGTGTGCTGCCACACCCCATCATTGGTGGACAAGCCTTAACCTCTGGAATCTACTCTTAAACCTCTCCTCCTTGTTGCCCCTTTTTTCCAGTAACAGCTTCTTTGAAAACCTGTCTATTTAACAAGTGCCTGGTCACCTGTACTAAAGTCTCCTTCTTAGTGCCAAGTTTTGAAATGTGCTGCTATATTAAAGGTACTATACAAATGCAAGTTGTTATGTTGTCAAGCCATCAATGGAGCCACATAAAGCATTATCTTTTTATAATAAAAACAGGAAATGTTGGAAAATCTCAGCAGGTCTGGCAGCATCTGTGGAGAGAGAAACAGAGTTAACGTTTCTTGTCTGTATGACTCTTCAGAGCTTTTTCCCCCCTAGTCCTCCTCTCCAGACAGGATGAACTTCTGGCTCACGACCCAGATGACCTTTCAATGTTTTGTACATCTGTGAGCTTTGTCAGCAAGAGTAGGCAAGCGACTTAACCATGAGGTCAGCACAGCCAACTTTCACCCTGTCCTGACCCAACATTCACACACATTCATCAGGGCCCAGCTAATGGTCATCAAAAAATGGTTGCTCTTTCCTCTCTAAAAAAGAGGTGACTGAGGCTACTTGTAAAATACGCCAATTTTCTAGTTCAAATCATGGAAGGGAATTGAACTTGGGAACCTTCTTGATCTGTCTGGCTCAGAAGCTAACTGGAGTTTCTTGACACATAATAGCTGATTCTCCTAAATTCTCCCCCAACAATTGGAGAATTTGGGGAAAGAAAGGTGCAATTTTCATGCTCTTTTATTTTAATGAACATAAAATTGAGGGGAGCACATCTGTGATTTCCCAGCATGTATTCTAATGGACAAAGCCCAGGAGTGTGCACTTCTAAACTTGCCCCCATTATCTTTAATGGTAACATTTTTTTATGATGCTGCTAACACGAAAACAGGATTTCTGTGCTTTTGTTTACCCAGGATGCTGATTTTGAGGTTTCTCATCAGCAGTTTGGATTTTCAATATCAGGCTGAAAAACAGATCAGATTTATTACTGTCACTATCATGTTCTGACCTGGGTGAAACATCAATGATCTGCCTATTTGTTTCTGACAGACATTGATTTGAAGGTATTTTTTCAGTTAAGTAGTCAGAATTTTACTGATATGGTTGCCCACTCTAAAATGGATAATGTGTCACAGAAGGTGAACAAAAATGGAATGTTACTGTTTATAAGCAAATCTAATAAAATATAAAACAAAGAATATAGATAGTAAATAATACTAAACTTAAATTAGAGCATATAGATGGGAAGGAGAGTGTGAAAAGAAGACAGGCAGCGAAGTAGCCATGGCACTATTTGAGAACAGGATAGAGTTCCCTTGGCATCCTGTTCAACATTCCAGCTTCAAATTTTTAATTCCTCTCTGGCCACGGGGGGAGGTGCCAGAGGACTGGAGAACAGCTAATGTGGTTCCGCTATTTAAGAAGGGTTGTAGAGATAAGCCAGGGAACTGCAGGCCAGTGAGTCTCATGTAAGTGGTAGGGAAACTATTGGAGAAATTTCTGAAGGAGAGTATCTATCTCCATTTGGAGAGGCAAGGTTTGATCAGGGATAGTCAGCATGGCTTTGTCAGAGGGAGGTCATGCCTAACAAATTTGATTGAATTTTTTGAGGAGGTAACCAGGTGTGTAGATGAGGGTAGTGCAGTTGATGTAGTTTATATGGATTTCAGCAAAGCCTTTGACAAGGTCCCACATGGGAGACTTATAAAGAAGGCAAAGGCACATGAGATACTGGATAATTTGATAAGGTGGATTCAAAATTGGCTTAGTTGTAGGAGGCAGAGGGTGATGACAGAACGATGCTTTAGTGACTGGAATCCAGTGTCTAGTGGTGTACCACAGTGATCTGTGCTGGGTCCCCTATTATTCGTCATTTATATAAACAACATAGATGACTATGTGGAGGGTAGGATTAGTAAGTTTGTGGATGACACAAAGATTGGCCGGGTGATTAACAGTAGGGTTGAGTGTCTTGGGCTACAGGAAGATATTGACGGGATGGTTAAGTGGGCAGATAAGTGGCAGATAGAATTTAATCCTGAAAAATGTGAGGTGATACACTTTGGAAGGAGTAATTTGACAAGGAAGTATTTAATGAATGGCATGGCACTAGGAAGTTCTGAGGAACAAAGGGACCTTGGCGTGTGTGTCCATAGATCTCTGAAGGCGGAGGGGCATGTTAGTGAGGCATATGGGACACTTGCCTTTATCAATCGAGGCATAGATTATAAAAGTAGGGAGGTCATGTTGGAGTTGCATAGAACTTTGATGAGGCCACAGCTGGAGTACTGTGTGTAGTTCTGGTCACCACATTATAGGAAAGATGTGATTGCACTGGAGGGGGTGCAGAGGAGATTCACCAGAGGGTGGTGACAGTCTGGAGTGCACTGCCTGGGAGGGTGGTGGAGGCGGGTTGCCTCACATCCTTTAAAAAGTACCTAGATGAGCACCTGGCACATCATAACATTCAAGGCTAAGGGCCAAGTGCTGGTAAATGGGATTAGGTAGGTAGGTCAGGTATTTCTCATGTGTCGGTGCAGACTCAATGGGCCGTAGGGCCTCTTCTGCACTGTGATTCTGTGATTCTCAACCTGTACTGAACACCATTCAACCCTCAATCAGTATTGAGCTACATTCCAGCCTCAACCTGTACTGAACATCATTCAACCCTCGATCAGAACTGACCAACATTCCAGCCTCAACCTGTACTGAACATCATTCAACCCTCGATCAGTACTGACCAACATTCCAGCCTCAACCTGTACTGAACATCATTCAACCCTCGATCAGTACTGACCAACATTCCAGCCTCAACCTGTACTGAACATCATTCAACCTCGATCAGTACTGACCAACATTCCAGCCTCAACCTGTACTGAACATCATTCAACCCTCGATCAGAACTGACCAACATTCCAGCCTCAACCTGTACTGAACATCATTCAACCCTCGATCAGTACTGACCAACATTCCAACCTCAACCTGTACTGAACATCATTCAACCCTCGATCAGTACTGACCAACATTCCAGCCTCAACCTGTACTGAACATCATTCAACCCTCAATCTGTACTGACCAACATTCCACTCTTAATCAATCCTGAACAGCATTCCTTCATCAACCAACACCGCCTAATATAGTCTAACTGGCCAGTCATCTCATTCCTGCTACTGGGATGCTGCTGCATACAGAATAAATGTTATGCTTACCTAAATAACAGACACTGCAGGCAAAGTAATTTAACAGAAATTGCCTGCATTTATTTAGTACCTTTAATGTAAGTAAAAGTTGGGCAAGCCACTTCACAGGAGTGTAATAAGACACAAGTCAGACACTAGTCATAAAGGAGCTATAAGAACATAAGGAGTGATGATAAGCACTTAGTCAATGGTATAGGCTTGAAGGAGGAGAGACACAAAATTTTAGAGAGGGAATTCCAGAGTTTAGTGCCTAGCATGGTCACTGATGTTTAGGTGTATGGAGTGGACAATATACAAGATATAGGATTGGAAGAACACAGCATTCTTGGAGGGCTGTAGGGCTGGAAGAGGATTAAATGATAGGGAAGGGTGAGGACATGGAGGGAGCTGATCATGAACATGAGAATTTTAAATTCAATGCACTGGTGGACCTCAAGCCAAAACAAGGCAGTGAGCACAGGGGTGATAGATTTGAAGGTATAACCAGGTTAGGATATGGGTAGCAGATTTTTGGATGAGCTCAGGTTTATGGAGAGTGAAAAATGGTCAGCCAGCCAAACTAGCTTAGAATAGTCAAGTCTAGAAATAACAAAAGCATGGCGGAGAGTTTCAGCAGTAGATGGATTGAGGCAGGCAATACCACAGAGATAGACGTACAGCCCTGATAGTGGAGAGGATATGGGTTGAAAGCTTAACTCAGGACCAAACAGGATGGTGAGGTTGCAAACAGTCTGATTCAGCCTGAGACAGGAGCCACCGGCCGGTATGAAATCAATGGGGAGAGAAAGAAAGTTTGTGACAGGGACTGAAGACAATAGATTCAGTTTTCCCAGTTTTCTTTGGAGGAAGTTATGGCTCATTATTGATGACAGAACATCAGGCAAGCAGTCCAATGACAGAGGTGGGGGTGGGGGGGGGGGGGGGGGGGGGGGGGGGGGGAGTGGGGGTGGTGAGGGTGGGGGGGGTGCAGATGTTGAGCAAAGTAATGGTAAAGTAGAACTCTATGGCATCAACATCCATGTGGAACCGGACCTTGTCTTTGGATGATCACTCCAAGGGACAGTGTGAAGATATGAAAGGGCCATGATTAGATCCTTGGAAGGCTCCACAGATAAGTTTGGAGTGGGAAGGGAAGCCATTGCAGGAGTTTGTTTCACTTTAATTGAATAGGTCATTTTAAAATTCTCATCCTTGTTTTCAAATCCCCCTGTGACCTCACCCCTCCCTATCTCTGTAATCTCCCCCTCCCCTACAACACTCTAACCAACACCCCTCCAGTTCTGCTTTCTTGTCAATTCCCAATTTTAATCACTCCCCAATTGGTAGCCATGCCTTCAGCTGCCTAGGCCTTCAGCTCTGGAATTCCCTCCCTAACCCTCTCCACCTCTTTACCTCTCTTTCCTCTTTTAAGACACTCCAATCTTTCAAGCATGTGGTCATCTGCTCTAATATCTCTTTACATGACTTGGTGTCAAATTGAGTTTGTTAATATTTCTGTGAAGTGCATTGTGTGGTTTCACGTTGTTAAATGTGGTATGTAAAGGCCGATAGTTATTGGAAGAGTGTAACCAACCAAATGCAAGCTGCCCCAATCAGCTGATCAAGGGAGGGGAGTTGTCTGAGGATGACATTGGCAACTCTGCCAAAGACCATAAGAAGGTCAAGTAAAATGAGGATGATTGGCTTACCACAGTCACCATCACATTGGATGCCATTTGCTTCCGATGCTGTGGCAGAGGTGAAACCTCTTTGGAGAAGGTCAAACATGCAGTTGCGGGCAAGATGGGCACAGATTTGGAATAGGCATGAACCACATTGAGACAGTTCTGAAAGGGGTGATAAGTGCTATATAAATCAAGTCATGTTTTATCATCACTGTAATATCAGGTGCTTCTTCAACCTTAGAACACATGGACAGAAATCTTTAAAAAAAACTCATGACCAGCCTTAAGGTAAAGAATCCCATGGAGATTCTGGCACTGCTGGGGTTAATGTCTAACAGTGACTGGGATAATCTCTTTTATATCGAACTCAGTAACTCCACATCTTCCCTTCACCTCCCCGGCGGCATTCCACAGGGATCGTCCCCTCCAGGACACTCTGGTCCACTCCTCCATCACCCCCTACAACTCAACCCCCCTCCCACGGTACCTTCCCATGCAACCACAGAAGGTCCAACACCTGCCCCTTTACTTCCCCCTCCTCACTGTCCAAGGGCCCAAACACTCCTTTCAAGTGAAGAAGCATTTCACTTGCATTTCCCTCAATTTAGTCTCTCTACTCCCAATGCGGTTTCCTCTACATTAGAGAGACTGAACGCAGATTGGGTGACTGCTTTGCGGAATACCTTTGGTCTGTCTGCAAGCATGACCCAGACCTCCCTGTTGCTTGCCATTTCAACACTCCACCCTGCTCTCATGCCCACATGTCCATCCTTGGCCTGCTGCATTGTTCCAGTGAAGCTCAACGCAAACTGGAGGAACAGCACCTCATCTTCCGACTAGGCACTTTACAGCCTTCCAGATTGAATATTGAGTTCAACAACTTTAGATCATGAACTCCCTCCTCCATCCCCGCCCCCTTTCCAACCCTTTTTCCAATAATTTATTTATATTTTTATTTTCCCACCTATTTCCATTATTTTTAAATGTATTTCCATCCATTGTTATATGTCAATCTTTTAGCCTATTTCGACCCCTTGCCCCCACCCCCACTAGGGCTATCTGTAACTTGTTCGTCCTGCTTTCTACCCTCAATGTCACCATTAGCACATTTCTTAGCGAATATATCACCACCATCAACATCTCTTTATCCTTTTGTCTGTGACATCTTTTGGCAATCTCCACCTATCACTGGCCCACTATCCAGCTCTACCTGTCCCAACCCCGCTTAAACCAGCTTATATTTCACCTCTCTTCTATTTTTCCTTAGTTCTGATGAAGAATCATTCGGTCTCGAAACGTTAACTGTGTTCCTCTCCACAGATGCTGTCAGACCGGCTGAGTTTTTCCTGGTATTTTTATTTTAGTTTTGTATTTCCAGCATCCGCAGGTTTTTTTTTTGCTTTTATCCCAGTAACTCCAGTGACAGTGGCCGATTTCCATGGAGGAAAGTCGGCTTAGGAAGAAAGATTCCAGGTACAATTATACAACCGAACATCACCAGTGCAATTTCCCCAACAACTCCAATCAGCTAAGTTCACCAAAACAATTGCAGCCAATACAGTGGGTGTATATGCAGATAGTATACTAATATAAGTACATTAACAAAGGTATCGATTCCATATTAATGTTTTGAACGATTTATCGCGATACTCTCATTACCTAAGGAAATTTTGCCAGCTGCTCTGTAGGAATAAACCTGTCAAATTTGGGAAAGGATCTTTCAGATCAGTGCCCAGGCGGGACACAGTTGACGTCAAGAAGGGTTGGGGCCGCTTTAAGAAATGTCCTTGTAGGTGTTGCTCCGGGTTAAAGCGACGTCAGAGGGAATGTGTTTCACTTGCCACTGATGCGAGTGAGTTACTCGAAGAAATCCCAAGGAAAGGGGTGGTCCTCTGATCTGTCAGCTCTTATTGATGGCCGTAGAAAGTGCCTAACAAACTGCTATATGGAAGATCTACTCCGTGGAGCCTTCTTTCTCGAATCTTTACCAGGAGAATCACAACAGCTTCTCTACAAGAGGACAAAGGTAGTGCTTTAACGCTTAACAATCAACCTCCCTCTGAATCACCAGACTTGTCGATTCACTTCATGTTTTTTTTCCCCCAAATATTTAACAAGCTGATTTCTGCTCAGTCTTAACATTTTAGAGCGCGCGAGTCACGGGGATCAGTTATTTCAATCGGAATTAGGTATACCTGTCACTACTATCCAACCTGTGCAATTTACATGTGAACATGCAATTGACAAATGTGTAATCTTTTCCCTAGGAGAACTGTGAAATTTCAGAAACCAGACTAATGAAGTTTATTGGGGTTTTTTTTTTACATTGTCTAGGCTGTCCGCTGAACCCTTCATTTCATCCCCGGCTGTTTTAATGCAGACTTCGGTCTCTGAGGTGCCTTCACACATTGGTCTCTGGATTTATGTGTACACATTAAAATATATATATATAAAAAAAAACGTCTTTGCACTGCCCTTGATCTGACCGCTCCGGCGCGCTGCTGATCAATTGGAGAGCTTACCAGCAAACCCTGGGTTGTTTCGAACTAGAGGTTTTTGATCATTGAAAAAATACCCGAGAGAAATGTAGTTTCGAGGACTTTTCATTAATTTGTTATTTATTGGTGTTTTTTATATGTCGTATTTTACCTGCCATTGATAATATTTGCGGACAGCAATTTGCTTTAAACGCCCTTGAAAAAAGGTTGCAAAAATATTGCCCACACACACAAAATCTCTTTAAAAACCAAATGGATCGACCGCACAGATGTGTCCGCTAGGTTAAGTTCAGTCTGAAGCTAGGACCCAGAAGAAACCATGAAAGCCCCGGTCCAGGGCAGAGCACTTCAGATTGATGTGTTAATTTCGTGTTTTGGTTTGCTTTGACCCTAATGGATTCTGTCTGAGTATAATCAGGAAGCATGTGATTAGTAAATAAACAGGGATCAAAGAAGTTTACGCCTAAAACCGCCAGGAGTCTAAATAAATCCGGCTCGATGGTGAGTGACACACACAAATGCTGCACTCACTCAGGCCAGGCCAAAGGAATAAAAAACCTCGTTTGCTTTGATCTTCTAAAAATTGGTCAATATATTGATTTTCTTTTATATAGAGCTCAATATTAAGTGCACGTGAATCATAGACTCAATGTTAGTAAAGGCAATTATATTTACAAAGGCATTTATACTTAAAAAGGTATTCTTAAAGGTGCAAGGAAGTTTTCATGCAGTATGCAAGACGTATTTTAATCTTTACTCCAAACGAGTTTTCACGAGTAGTGAGTTACTTGTTTCAGTTACATTTAAGGTGGAAAGGGAGCACTTAAAATATGGTTTCACTAACCAGGTGTTAACTTTTTTTCTTTTAAATTAGCTTTTAACCAAATTGCATCCAATGAACTCAGACTGACTTTGAAGAAGGTGCCAACAGTCGACGCCTTCCCCATCCCCCTCTCAAGATAAAGAGCAACGACAATTAACCCTCGGAGTACTTTTTGTTCTTAAGGGGGAGGTGAAGAGGATATTTTGTCGACCATGGGGAATCAACTCTCTGAGCTAACGCCCAACGGGACCTTCTTGCCCCCTTTCCAGTCCCTGCACGTCGTAGTGATTGGTTTGGATTCAGCTGGAAAAACCACATTGTTGTATAGACTAAAATTAAGGGAGTTTGTCAACACGATTCCTACAAAAGGCTTCAACACTGAAAAAATCAAAGTGCCTGTTGGGAATTCGAGGGCCATCACTTTCCAGGTCTGGGATGTTGGTGGCCAAGAAAAGCTGAGGCCTCTGTGGAAGTCCTACACCAGGCGCACGGATGGCATTGTCTTTGTGGTAGACTCTTCAGAGACGGAGAGGATGGAGGAGGCCAAGGCTGAGCTCCATAAAATTTCCAGGAGTTCAGAAAATCAAGGAGTGCCCGTATTAATCTTTGCCAATAAACAAGATCTGCCGGGGGCTCTTTCTGTGGCTGAGGTGGAAAAATCCCTGAGCTTAAATGAACTAGGAGCATCCACTCTGCACCACATCCAGAGTTCCAGCGCAGTGAATGGACAGGGCCTGCAACAAGGCCTAGAGAGGTTATATGAAATGATCATTAAACGGAAGAAGATGCTTAGACATCAGAAGAGAAAGAGATGAATCGTGGACCTCATTCCATAATCAACTAAGACATTCTAGAATAGCTCATCAATGGAATCTCCTAAAGGATCAACTAAATGGTCAAAAGCACACAACTTGCCAAGAATATATGTTCAAGATTTTTTTGGGCTGACCCAATTCGACTTTTCAGTTTTTGTTTTCCCCAGATGCAGTGTAGTGCATATAACAGCAATAACATACAAATCCTGTGATCCAAATGTTTATTTAAATAAAAGGGCCAACATATGATGGACAAATGGCAAAATAGTGGATGGTTGGTGAGGAGTTGGACGGATTCAAGCCGGCCACTACTAGGGAACAGACTGATTGGCATTTTAAGCAGCATCATAACTGTTTAGCGTTTGATGTTTACAATCAATATCCTCAGCGTTCTGGATAATATGTAATCTTTTGATTTGCAAATAAATTCCTGTAATGTTTTGGTTGTACCTGGCCAGCCCCTTTACATGTAAACTAATAGAAGATCTCTGCTGATTGCCTGGAAAGTTAGTTTAATTGAGAGAGAATGGAATTATTCTCTATCTCTTTTTTTTCTCTCTCCCTCTCTTTTAAAGTTGCTTAGACTCTTGGGAACATGACAGAATGTTCTGAGATTCACTGACTTTGTTCTGATACGACTTTATTGTATAAAGTGTTGTGTAGCTTTTTGTAGACCGATGATGTGCAAGTCAAGGACGTTTGTCAAAAGCTGCAAAAGACATTTAATTCTGCAAGTGTTTGCAGAGATAACAAGTGGACTGAGGTGGGGGGTGCGGGGGGGGGGGCTTTGTATAATTTTTTTGTGTCTGAAAGTATCATTCAGCTACACATCCCAAACACTTGGAAGTACTGAAAGCAGTATTTCAATAAGTGGGTATTGGGGTGCGGTAATGCTTCTATACTCCTATCAATATGAAGCAGTTTAGTCTGCCACTCTAATCCATGAAGGCCAAATGATGTGAAGTCTCCAAGAAGACTTCTTGATGCCTCTTGAAGTTTGCTTCAGCTGCATTAAAACTCTTGCTCAGTGTGAAGCTGAGGCGCCAAGGCAAAGATATGTCTTTGATGTTGAGAGAGCGAATGTGAGCTGCCTTCACTCTCCCCTATCAGAGCTTTTCATGTGCCCAAGTGTGTGCAACGAGGATCTGGTTGGATTGCACAGCTAGCAGTAAAACTACAGTCTAGTGACTGGTGTGCTACACATCATTAGATACACTGCAGCTATTGGTTTCAGACCAGGTAACTGTAGCCTTGGATATGAAGTACACATGAGCCACTGTGCTACAATAAAAGAAAAGATGCCAATGTCACATCTTTCATTTTGAAATCTTTTGCGTCATCAGTGTTAAAGCATTCCACTCAGGCTGTCATACTGAAAAAACTGGACCTTGCTGTAAATATTTAAGCTGTGAAATGAAATAGTGATTTGTATATATCTTATTTTGTACTTTGATAAGTTTTTTTTAATAAATAATTGTCATTGGTGTTGAAATAAAATGTTAAGATGCGTTTTTTTTTAAATAGTTTTACCTCTATTTCAGAACTGTTCCCTGGTGTGATTTTTTTTCAATCATCTTTTAATAGATGTAAGGACACGCTTGCACCTCAAATCACTAGAGAAAAGGGATGAGTTAAAATTGACAGCTTGCACTGATGAATGTTTACAACATCAATTTAATAAATGTATGTACTAGGGTTATATAAATTTTCTTTTTACTTATGTAGATACAATGATTAAAGGCTATCTAATTTTTGAAGTCAGCATAACAGCCACTTGATGCATTGACTAACAGTTACCCTGAATGAAGCCAGAGATGGAATTTATTGCTGCGCTTATGGAGAAATTGCTAGGAAAATGTTCTTCCTTTTTAACAAGGCTGATTTGGTTAATTATTGGTCCATCTGTGAAATAATGGACTAAAACAAAATAGTAACTTAATATTAAAAAAGTATGGTTTTAGATGGGGAAGATTCTCTGTGACAAATCTCTTGCTTCTTTCAGTCGGTATCAGGTAAAATAGATGACGGCATATCCTTTTTCTGAGCATTATAGTTTGGACTTTCAGAACATATTTATATTCATCATACTAAAAAATGTTAGTGGTAGGAAATGGAACATTTTCCTTTTCAGAAAACTGGTGCCAACATCAAGCACTACTGTACCAGGTAAGTTGCAGATGAAAGGTGGTCCTTCTTTGCCTCAACTGCAGGGGAGAATCCCCTACTGCACTGGTGTATCTTGTTTCCCATTTCCCACATCAATCATCCTTAAACCTGTTTGAGTGAATTAGGGGAAGTATTGTATTATATGGTCATATCCATTTAGAGTTGGATGGAGCTTTCCCAATCTAATTTCATAAATGGTCATTACAGTCGGAAGATAGAGGAACCTTTTCCATCAGTCTGGTTTGAATCCGAAGCTCAGCACGGTATTTAGCCCACTGTAACGCTCTTGATTCTGCATGAAAGATATACTTAAAATCCATAGGAATTCAAGGTTGAGAACATGGGGCCAGATAAAAAAATGGTTTAAAAAGTAAAGTGTATTTGGGGCTGTTGTAATATTGGACTGGGGGAGGGCTGAGTGCAATCCCACAAGAATCAATGATTTAATTCCTATCCATTCTAATCTCCATAAATTACCTTTTTACTGAAACCAGGTGGATATTCTGCCAAAACAAAAGTGTGGTGATGATAGTGAATGCAGCAAAAGCATTTAGATCAGTTATGCAACTGAGCAATCATATGGCAAAACACTAAATGCAAATTATTACACAAAACGTGAGGCACAAAAATAATGAAATTGAATAAACACGCAGACTTAAAAAAATGGAACCTAGGTCTAGTACAACATGCAACCTGTTTCAATGTCTAGTCAACGTGGTGAAGTAATTAAAAAGAATAATATAATTGCAAGATATATATATATACAGCCAGAACAGTTAAGTATGGGTATGCTAAAGTTCTACAGAGCACTAGTCAAACCAACTTTAAAAGCCTGTGTTCAGTTCTATCAACACGCCCAAAAACATTTGTATTGGAAAGGAACAGAAAAACTGATCCTTAATGTAAAAGGAAATGAAAGGAAAGATTAGAAAACATTAAATAAAGAATGCAGTTAAAAATGAACCTCATGAAAGCATACAAACCATTAAATGGCACCAATAAGATAAAACTGGATTCTCACTGCAAAGTATGGAAAGAATTAGGACCAGGGAATATAATGGAAGTTAGATCAAAATAAATTAGAACAGATATCAGGAAATGTGCCTATTATAGTCGAAGAGTGTTATATGTTTGGAATAAATTGGGAAGCAGGTTAATAGAGGGAAAAATATTAGTATTGTTCACAAGGCAGTAAAAATACAGGTGAAACGCTGATGAGGCTTGCTCTGCCAATGCTTTTTTTCTTCCCTGACTTTTCTATTACTGTAGGGGAGATTTTCATCTTCACTGCCTTGGCAGAAATGTGTAGGGTCTACAACACAATAAGAGATGTTTTGCTGTAAAGAGCTTGTGATTCACCCCACCAGATACAGACCAGGTGAAGATGAAAATCTATGCTTGTGCCTCTGTTCTTGCACCTTGTCCCTGTCTTGTGTTTGCATTTACTGTCTGTCTTTCTTTGCTTTCTGATTCTATTACATGTTGCATCTTGCCCATGTGTGCGTCTGTCTCTGCAACTCTGTGCTTTCCCTTTGTAAGTGCCTCTCACCACAATTTATGTGAGACTTACAGGGAGAAAGACTGCTTTTTACCCTTCTTGAGGCGAATCACCTAGCGTCCACTCAGCATCCCTCACCTCTCCCAGATGGCATGACCAGAAACTGAGAACTCACTGCACGAATCATAGACTTGAGCAAACATGCTTTGTCACATCACCACAGTTCAAATGTATTAATTATAAGTTCGCAGAAACAAGATGCCTACAAGCAACTTGGCCTATTAAAATCTCACAATTAATTTTCGATCTGTTTTTGACTTTTTGCATCACCTGCCATTCTGTTGAATAAAATGATTGGGTAGGCTGCAATTTCAGGAAAAGTAGGAGCATTATTTCCAAGTGAAGATAATCCTTTGCCATCAGCTTTTCTGAGCTAAGCATGGTGCCAGTAATTATAGTTTAAATAAACATCAAATGATGCTGCCTTCAAGCAAAACAAAATTTGAGGCTTCATTTGTTTTTGCTTTTCTCTCAGACCAGATGCATCTGGTAACTGGAAGTAGTCCAACTGCTTTTTCTAATTATACTGCATTTTGGGTCAGAGGTGTAACATGAAAACACTTTTTATGGAGATAATTGGATCACAGTAGATTCTTCTTTTTAAATACTTTACAAACATTGGAACACTTTCTTTTATAAAAAGATATCTCTGCTCCAGTTCTGTGCCCTCTTTTCCCTTCTCTCCTGGAGGTATTGAGTTTCTCCCCTCCGGGGTACAATTTGCAATTAGCAGTCGCCATTTTGTACTATGCTTAAATGATCATTGTACATGTTTGACTAATGATGATTGTCCACAGATTATCCCACTGTGTAGTTTTGCAGCTGAGTCTGATCCTATTCTTACCTGGCATTCCAACCGCACAGTTCCTATAGTGGTCACTGTACAGTGGTCAGGACTAGGGAACTGGTGGATACTTTCTTGCCCATCCCAGGAACATTGCAGCCAACTGCAGCATCTCTATCATTTCTCTGGCTAAAGTGAGCTAATTTAGCACAGATTTGGGATCTCCCTGTTATGTGCTGTGCAGAGTCCAAAACTTTACTTTGAGGCATTGAGTTGACATCAAAAGCACCTTTTACTTTGTATTGATTAGGAAAGAAAGCAATTTGCATTTCTTCATCACTCTTCAGATCCTAAAATGAAGATCCAAGGCTCTTTAATAATTATGACCTGTTATCACAACCAATTGTCCAACAAACAGCAGCCGGCAGGATTCCACAGACAGTAAATGAGATGAGCGACCAATTAATCTGTTTGGCTTGATTATAAGCGTGGCTTCTTCAGATGGTGTCATGGGATCTTCTACATCCCCCTGGACAAGCAGACAGGGTCTCAATCTCATCCAAATGGATGTGCCTCAGAAAATGGAGTGTTCCCTCAGCACCGGAGACATCACAGCTGAGCCCGTCCCTTTCCAAAAATACATATCCAGTAGGGGATGTCACTACACAATGAATTAAGTGTTGGCCTAGGTTATGTGCCCACAGACTGTGTTTGGGCTCAAATCCATGGGCTTTGTCACTCACAGATGATATAGTGCTGCCGACTGAGCTGGGGTCATAGAGTCTGTAATACTGTTTTTGAGAGAAATGCCAAGGAAGCACGTTAGTGGATTCATTAAGACAGTAGCAGAGGTGTCGGCAGCTATAGTACAACAGGTTCCCTAGTTGGGCAAGCATGATTGTTAGTATGCTAATTAGGGAAGTAAAGAAGTGTAATGGGTGAAAGAATGAGATTCTGCATTTATAAGTGTCATGAAAACATTGCATGCACTACAAAAAAAAACAAATTAAATTAAGTGGCCAAGGATCCCAGAATGGTCATTATTTCTTTAAGGATTCATCACTCTCACTACCTTTTCTCTTTAGGATTGAATAAATTTATTTTGATAAGTCTTTATGTTGGTATCAAAATTGAGAGATGGAATAACTTTCCACTGTCATTGAACAATGTCAGCAGCAATGATTCCCAGATCATGCACAGCTTGGAGAATCATGCATTCTTGAAGTACATTCTCAGATGATTAACCTGTACTACCTCAATGCGATCATTTTTTTTGTTTTCCAAGGGCATAACAATAACACAATGCACAATAAGTGGCACTATTTACCATTTATATGCTGATGCCAGGTTTTTTCCCCACTTCCTTAATCATTCTGCTTTTTGATGTGACATTTTTTCTTTCTCCTCCCCTGAAGATGTTGGGGGTAAATTTCAACTTTGGAGGGAGTGACAAAAGGGCAGTAGCAGATTGGCATCCCATTATAAGGGGAGGTGGTGGCATAGTGCTATTGTCACAGGACTAGTGTTCCAAAAGACGCAGGGTAATGCTCTGGGGATCTGGATTTGAATCCCACCATGGCAGTTGGTGAAATTTGAATTCAATAAAAATCTGGAATTAAAAATCTGATGGTGACCACGGAACCATTGCTGATTGTTGTAAAAACCCATCTGGTTCACTAATGTCCTTTGGGGAAGGAAATCTGCCACCCATACCCGGTTACCTACATGTGACTCCAGACCCACCACCAGCAATGCCCCCTGAACCTGGCAATTAGATGAGCAATAAATGCTGGCCTAGCCAGCGACGCCCACACACCATGAACAAATCAAAAAAATGTACCCCACCTACTGTTCCCATTCTACTGGATTGATGGGGGCAAATGAGGGAAGCTGATTGGCTGTCACTCACTTCCACAAAAGCTGAATTTTACCCCCCCAGGCCCCATTCTTTGTGCGTGTGCCCAGATGGTTATTGCTGACAGGGTATGCAATCACAATGCCCTCACAATCCTATTTTCATGCACATCCCGCAATGGTAAATGGATGACAATCACAAGCAGAACCGTGGCCAATTTTTCCTCCCTAATTCAGAGTGGCTGAGATCACTTGTGAAAACCCTGCAATCCCCAGCTGACTTTGGCTAACTCAGCACAGCTGGGAGTTTGGATCTGGGAGCACCCTGGTTTGTTGGATCAACTATTCACTACCTTAACCAGCTCAGCTGCTACAAAGCCAATATTGCTAGCAATGTGCCAGCTCTGTTTCAGAAATTGTTCCATTATACGTGTTGAGTAAATGAAACAGAGAAACCTGAGCATTGATTTACATCCATTAAGACCACTTTTATCATGAACATCAGATAATTATCCTGCATCTGAACTAGGACATGGTCCACGATGCATTGCTTCTATCATGCATCTGCACTCTGTCAGTCCAGCTGTGTCTCAGTTGGTCACAGTCTTGCCTTGAAGTCACAAGCGCATGAGTTCAAGTCCCACCCTAGGGTTTGAGCACAAAAATTAATGCTGACACTCCAGTGCAGTACCTGAGGGAGTGCTGCAGTAAGTACCATTTTTTGGATGAGATATTAAATCGAGGGCCCATCTGCCTGCCTTGATGGACATACAAGATCTCGTGGTACTATTTCGAAGACCAGGGGAGTTATTCCCAGTCTCTTGGTCAAATTTATTCCCCAATCAACATCACAAAAACAGATTACCTGGCCTTTATCACAGTTGTTGGGAGCTTGCTTTTCACAAATTGACTGCTATGTTTCCTACCTTACAACAGTGGCTAGACTTCAAAAGTACTTCATTGGTTGTCAAATGCTTTGAGATTTTGGTGATCATGAAAAGCATTATATAAATGTAAGGCTTTCTTTCAAAGGTCATGCATTTCCTTGTATCCAAAAGCCATCTTACAAACTCCACACAGATAATTTGGTGATATCAACAACAGTGAAGGCCAAAACATGAGTCATAATGTTTAGAAGTGGTAATATTCCAACAGCTTAATAGACTTATACTGGCAGTAAAAAATTATGATTGTTTACCAAAAAAGAGACCAGTGCCAATGGGCAGCATTGGAATCTGTCATGCATGATGCATAACTGCTTTAACACACAATGAGGTCACCTTGGTTTTGCATGAGTGATTGTATGGGACGCAAAATGGCACATGACCCTGTAGCAACCCGGTACAACAGTTACATCATACTGTGTAAAAAGAAATGAATACCCAGGCAAGCAGCCATTGCATATATTTGACAGGATGTCAGCCCCTGGAGCCCATCTGGTTACATGAGAAACGGAGTCAAGTGACAAGTTCTACTATACATCACCTCAGGGAATCACAATGGTAGCTTTACTGAGTTTCTGCCCTCATAAATTTCTTACTAAAAAGCCGAACTTCTCCTAAGGTATTTTGAATAAATCCTATATTAACTCTTTAAAGTAGCAAGATTCATAAGGGGAGGTGCTGTTTGGGCTGCAGCCAAATACAGACAATTTCCATTCTGGGAGAGCTGTAAGACACTGTTTACAAACAGTCAGTTATAAAAGATAACATCTTTGCTATTCATTATTAATATCTATGCTTGAGTTTATACGACATGAACTGTATTTATATGAGATAATTGATTCCTGGGAGGATTCCACATACTGAGCAACAAAGAGCCCACTGTTCAGTGTCTGTACCTTTTCATGCTAGGAGACAACAGATGAAACTCTTTCATGTAGGTGCCAGAGAAAAGCAGTGCTGAGAATAAACACAAGGTAGGAGGCAGGCAGTGAGCAATACAGCAATAATTCATTCAAGTGGTTCTGATAACCTCAAGGTCTTTACACTGTGGTTTATCTCATCAGCAAAACAAGAGATTAAATTAGGTACTTGGGTTCTTCTGTAAATATTTGTTATTTATTATAATACATGGTGTATTCGCCACAATTTTATCCCCTCCTCCACCTTGTGCTGAGGGATGATCCCATGGGGACCAGCTCTCTGGTATCTCAAAGTATCTAGGTTCCTACGTGAGCCGAGACAGTGAGTGTCAGCAGCTTTATGTGTGTGTTAGGGATTGGTATTGCAGTCAAGCCTGATCCTGCCTCCTTTAATACACACAATCTAGTGTGCATTTTAAGGCGTACAAAATTATTGTTTGTGAAAAAGATCACAACAGAGTCAAAGATCAATGCCAATTAGTGGCACAGGATGCTGTTAAGATATATAACTCCGTTAACATATAATGATCTCACTTTCAAGTATAGGTAATTTTTAGGAGTGAGAATTTTTTTTCTGATTTTTTTTTAACCTTTCTAGTCTGGGACAAGGCTTAACTGCAATTGCGCGTTTCTGTGGTTACAGAAACCACTCTGTCTCCAATCATTTAATAAAGGAAGATTCGTATTCATATTATACCTTCTGTAACATTTCGTAGAAAAATCTTTATTAATTGAAATCTTGATTTGAATGACAGTTGTTACATAGGTAAATGCTGTGGCTATTTTCTGCACATGATTCCAGAAGCATTAATGAGATGAATGAGCCTGTTTTTCGGTGAGGTATCGCACACAGAATAATGCCCTAGGTTCAGTGACATTTTAACACACCATCGTCCAGGATCTCAATTTAAATTTTCACCTGAAGACCAGCTCCTTTGTCCTGGTAAGATACAGTCAAATCATGAAATGGGATGTAAGCCTCCAACATTCTGAATCTGACGTGAAAGCTCAACCAACTAATCACAGGTCAGGAATTGAATCAATTATGTAACTCAGGACCACAATGTGTAGTACAGACTTAACTTTTTAAAAAACTATTTTGTGAGGGGCACTTTTGTAGGTAGCACTGGGAATATGACTCAGTAAAGTAACAGTAAATGTGGCAGATGCCTGCACCATGAATTTACATTTCTCCTTCTCCTGCTGTAATTTTCTTGGAACTTGCAACAAGCCACACTAAAAATGACATAAATGGCCAGTTCTGTTGTTCTCTTGAATTTCTGTTGATCTTTCACTGAAGTTATGGTGGGAGTTTGTGAAAATTCCACCTCATAAGATCTAGGATACATAGTCACATTACATGCTGCAACTTCTTACTTCCTCCATTCCAGATGGCAGGGTTCAGTTTCATTTTCCTTTCTCTACATCCTGTTATCTCGGCATCTGTCAGTTTCCTTTGGCCAGTCAGCAGGTACACATATGGCTTCTTGACCACCTAATCTAACCAAATGGCAAAATAGAATAAATTACAGTTAAGAAGGGGGTAAAAAGTTTCATTAAGATCTTACCGCAGTTGTACTTTCAAATATTGTTATTTTCTCTTAATTTTTGTGATATAAATTGAACCGCAAATTCTTAACTCGTATCCTGGCTCAATTCCCTTTGATGTGTGACTTTTATTTGATCTTGGGTGGGCTAGGATGGGACAGAAGTTATAAAAGATGGAATAAGGTTCATTCCACTGAAGTGCATTTATAGTTAGTGAATTAAACAGCATTCACCAGAAACCCCATTAATCGTTCCAACTCACCTTTTAAAGAATTGATTCTTGGGATATGGTGGCAAGGTTAGCATTTATTATCACTCTTTTGAGACAACTGAGTGGCTTGCTAGGCCACTATTGAAGGTACTTAAAAGTCAACCATGTTGTTGTGGGACTGGGCTCACATGTATGTGAGACTGTGTAAGAATGGCAGGTTTCCTTACTAGGTGAAGGTCAAATGTTGGAGGAAGCACAACGTGCATGTCATAGAAATCTAACCACGGTTATCAAAGGTATTAAAAAAATAATAGTCAAACCCTGGGAATTTCTATCGTTTGAAATGGATTCTCCAGATACCATATTGTTTTACAAGTTCACTAGTATATGTGACAAAAAGCTGGTTAGTGCAATACTGGAGTCACCACAGTAAGTTTCACATAAACAAACATTATTATTCAAAATTATTATTTCACATCTGAAGGCTTTTTAATTTAATCTTCAATGCATGTTAGAGCCTTTCAAAAATGTGGAAAGTGGACAAAAATATTAACCAGCACCGAAATGGTTAATAAACCACTTTTAACTACAATCAATTTAATCATTAAGGAAATGCACTCAATAAGCGTGAATGTTAAAATCATTAAGGAAGGGTGGATAGTGAGTACTAAGCATTGCATACAATCTTGCAATTCTTCTTCTCTGCACCCTTCCTCTAGCTAATTGCTTGACACACCCACATAATTTTTTTTGTATTAATACTCTTATAATTAACTAGCGTGCGGCCAGTTCATTCCTATTCAGTGACTAACCCAAGCAGTGGAGGTTGAGGTTCACACAGTGGGCACATTTGTCAACACCATCTTCATCAGTGATTAGATATTAACTGGGAAAGAGTTTCCATTGAAATTTTATTGCATTGTTCACATTTTCATGGGCGTTTTTCTCCAAATTGGTTTCAGACAATTTTTACTCTAACTTGAAACAACTTGATTCATTGTTGAAATAATAGAAATTTTGCAGTTATTCAACACAGGCCATCACTTATAAACAGAAAACTCAACGACATATGATTCACAATCAGATTGCACTGAAATTATATTCAGGGGATAATTACAAACATTACTAATTGAAATGAGTGCTGATTTAAAAAGGATTATCAATTTCTATCCCTTTGCCTGTAATACTTGCTTATCCATTGCTTAGTGAACTGGAGTTGAGTATCTATAAAATTGGATTATTACAGACATTTCGAGCTGGGAGCAAGTACCAATAGGAGGTTCTGTCCTATGCCAAGTTGGTAGTTAGAAACCAACATACCAGATATATACCAACATACCAGCTACTCGGAGTCATAAATCGGCATGCAAAGCACACAGGAGTATACTAGCCATGCATGTATCTCTATGACAACATTCATGTTTGGGCCTATTGTGATCCAATTGGTGGAGAAAATAACATGGATGTAAACTATGAGGAAATAGAAAACTGGGACACAATTAGAAGTAAATGGGATTAAGAATGGATGAACAGTGTAAATAACTAATTAGTGTTGAGCCATCTGTGTTTATGTAATTATCTGAATGCAAATTAAGAACTGAGGACTCGAGTAATAGATATATAAATATAAATAAAAGGTCCCTTCTTAATGGATGCAGAAGCAAGTTTAGATGGGAATGTCTGGAGTCCCAATTCATACCATTTTCACCACCACAGATCACAGCTGCACCATTATTGGAGAAGGCTGGATCTGTTCATCGTCTTAACCAGGGGCTGCACTGCGTTGCTCATAAGACACTGAAAATATATTCTGGTCCAAGTTAGGGTGGGTGTAGAATAATGAAATAGCAGTTAATAAAATATTCACAAATTGGACATGCTGTGCTAACTGCACTCAATTTGTCTTTCACAGTGCCTGGTAAGCGGGGATCTCATTAAACATTTAAGACATTTTGTCTGTTTTTAGCAGACCTGGGAAGGGTCCTTTAAAGTCAGCTTTTTAAACAATCCTATGCAAAAGCTTCCAAGACCAAATCCAAGAAAATTGAAACAACATTGTGGTTAGTAAGGAGCATCTTGAATTTAGGGGCTTGTTGACTCTTCTAAAAATATTGTGCGTGATGTGAAATATAGAGAGCTCTTAAAACATCACTGAGTGCATCCTGATTGCTGGGTATTCAAGGTATAATAGGATTTGTGGCTCTGTGCTTGTGTTTGTGTAGATAATTGTTGAGACATGGGAAGGAAGGAGCTATGTTAAAAATCAACAGAAAGGACGGTTGCAACATGCCATAATGCGAGCGTGATTAAATTAGCGGATGACAAAGACCCTGATCACCTCAGCAATTGATTAAGCTAGGGAACCATTGTGACGGCTGAAGTTAACTCAAACAGAAAAGAGGGTGATGAATCATTTAAGGTAACATAAAAACTTACCACCAATCATGTGATTAATGGGAATAAGCAGGAGGTTTGAATGCATAAAAAGTGATGTTTTGATTAAAACTATGGTACCATCTGAAGAACACGTGCCTAGACTTGACTTAATCCTTCTTATGGAACTGTTTCATTGAAATAAAGGCTACTATTTTACCTATGGATTTAACTTCAATGATGAGTTCCCAGTATCATGTTTGGCATCAGGGAGATGCTGAATTGAGGCAGGGGCTGCACAGCATATTTTTCCCATTTTTTTTTCTTTTCCCACCTATTTCCATTATTTTTAAATGTATTTCCAACCATTGTTTTATCTCTACCTTTTAGCCTATTTTGATCCCTACTCCCCCA